>NC_050194.1:5447941-5485441 GCF_008315115.2 Sander lucioperca | reverse complement strand
TACACGCTAAAAGTTCTGATTATTTACATGGAGTCTGGTGGGTTTGGTGATGAGATTAATTATTAATTGTCCCATGATCACAATTTGTTGTCGCTTTATTGATGCTTTTTTTTACGTTTTTGAAACTTTTCAATGGTTTCGAAGATTTTGTCTCTTTTATTTCAATGTTTTTGACAGTTTTTTTGGACATTTTTCTCTGTATCTCCTCCAGCTGTGATCAGTAATGGATCTGATTGGACCTGCAGCTGATGACTCAACACTCAGTGATTTAAACTCTCTCTCACCTGAGCAGTTTGATTTCACCTTCATCATCATCACCTGCCTCAACACGCGCTGGACGTCACGCTCTGTCTGTGTGAGTGTGTGTGTGTGTGTGTGTGTGTGTGTGTGTGTGTGTGTGTCTGTGTGTGTGTGTGTGTGTGTGTGTGTGTGTGTGTGTGTATCTGTGTGTGTGGTTCAGGTTGAAGTAACGTTTATAAAACCGTCCAAGAAAAGAGTCATACAGGAAACAAAGCCGCTGAGTCATAAAGTGAAATATTACAAATATTTATATTACATCAGGCTCTTATACATTTTAATTTTAGGACACGATTTAAGGATCAAGAAGAAACAAGACAAAAATCTAGAATTACAGCACACCTTCAAAAAACAACATTTAGTTTTACAGTTTTTGTCCATTGCACTAAAAACAAATGCTTAGACCAAAGCCTCAATACCTAATCTTCTTGTACCATTCCTTAAACACAGTGTAACTATACCTTAAACACAGTGTAACCATACCTTAAACACAGTGTAACCATACCTTAAACACAGTGTAACTATACCTTAAACACAGTGTAACCGTACCTTAAACACAGTGTAACTATACCTTAAACACAGTGTAACCGTACCTTAAACACAGTGTAACCGTACCTTAAACACAGTGTAACTATACCTTAAACACAGTGTAACCGTACCTTAAACACAGTGTAACTATACCTTAAACACAGTGTAACCGTACCTTAAACACAGTGTAACCGTACCTTAAACACAGTGTAACCGTACCTTAAACACAGTGTAACTATACCTTAAACACAGTGTAACCGTACCTTAAACACAGTGTAACTATACCTTAAACACAGTGTAACCAGACCTTAAACACAGTGTAACTGTACCTTAAACACAGTGTAACCAGACCTTAAACACAGTGTAACCAGACCTTAAACACAGTGTAACTATACCTTAAACACAGTGTAACTATACCTTAAACACAGTGTAACCAGACCTTAAACACAGTGTAACCATACCTTAAACACAGTGTGACCATTCCTTAAACACAGTGTAACCGTACCTTAAACACAGTGTAACTATACCTTAAACACAGTTTAACCAGACCTTAAACACAGTGTAACCATACCTTAAACACAGTGTAACCGTACCTTAAACACAGTGTAACCAGACCTTAAACACAGTGTAACCAGACCTTAAACACAGTGTAACTATACCTTAAACACAGTGTAACTATACCTTAAACACAGTGTAACCAGACCTTAAACACAGTGTAACCATACCTTAAACACAGTGTGACCATTCCTTAAACACAGTGTAACCGTACCTTAAACACAGTGTAACTATACCTTAAACACAGTTTAACCAGACCTTAAACACAGTGTAACCATTCCTTAAACACAGTGTAACCATAGCTTTAACACATTGTCAAATTTGCACTTTGTTTGCAACAAACTTCTACTACGGTACGATACAATAACTGAAAAGAAGTCACGCAGAGTTGAATAACAATTAGTATTGTACAAAAGATAAAAGATAACAGCCAAAGAAACATGTTTGATGATATCCTGGGATCAAGATCTTAATCTGACACATGATATAAGAGCCTGTTGTAATATTACTGTTAATATTTCACTTTGTGACTCAGCGGCTTTGTTAGCTGTATGACGGGTTTATAAACTTTACTTCAACCTGAACCACACACACACACACACACACACACACACACACACACACACAAAACAAGTCTGTTTTTTTCTCCCAATAGCAATTCATTCAGTAATATTTTTTTTTTACTTTTGTTTTGTTGCTAAATTTGATGATTTGTGATTCTATTTTTCTTTATTTCTGTAGGAATGTTTGTTTTTTTGTAAAAACTCTTGTTTGATTACTGCAGAAATTCTACTTTTGAGTTTTACAGAAGACTGAGTCTGAGAATATGACATTAAAATAGAAACATAAAGACTGCAGTGTTTTCTATAAAGCCATCAGTGTGTTGCTGGTGATATGAAAGAGGAATTCAGATGGTGCTTGTGTGTATGATTTTGTTGCAAGAATTTCATTTTTAGAAAGGAGGGTTAAGTTGTGATTGCAGTGTTTGATTTTGTCATAGATGTGAGTTATAATCTTCTAGTGCTGAGTCTGAGTTTTGATGTAATGAGCCAAATTCTGCAAAAAGTGTGTAAGCAATAGGCAAAAACTGTATTATATATTTATTTATCAGCTGAAAATAAAACACAGTTTGAGTTGAAGTTCAAAGACAGATTGTGCTTTTCAACTGGCTGGATAGTTATATCTGAGTAAAATCGTTGTGTAAATGATTGTTTAATAATGTGTGACGACATGCAGTACTTTCTCTCCGACGGGCATTCCCCTTCTTATCAGCCTCGCTGGAAGAGTCTGTTTTAGAAGTGACTCACTTCCTGTCTCAGCATTCCTTCTGATCTCTGTGTGTGTGTGTGTGTGTGTGTGTGTGTGTGTGTGTGAGTGTATGTGAGTGTGTGTGAGTGTGTGTGTGTGTGTGTGTGTGTGTGTGTGTGTGTGAGTGTGTGTGTGTGTGTGTGTGTGTGTGAGTGTGTGTGTGTGTGTGTGTGTGTGTGTGAGTGTGTGTGTGTGTGTGTGTGTGAGTGTGTGTGAGTGTGTGTGAGTAATAGTTCTTCCAGAGAATAATCCGTCATTTCTGTCCCAACATGTCTTATCAGAAATGTAATAGCCTGTTTGCACATGGGGAGCGACTGCTGTGCCTTGTAAATCATTGTTAATGAGCGACAAGCGGCCGTGAAACTGTTGCAAGGCAAGGCAGCTTTCTTAGTACAGCACATTTCAGCAACAGGACAGTTCAAAATCCTTTACAGAAAACATTAAAAACAGATAAAATACGAGGAGTTTGTTCCAGATATGTGAACTAGAGGGTGACACAGGAATCAATTGTCGCTCCCATCCCATCCCGAGCCCCCAAAAATCAGACTCTGTTGTCCCCCTGTAGCATGTAACATGTATTACCTGCAGGTCTAGGTAACATGCATGCAGGTCTAGGTAACATGCATGCAGGTCTAGGTAACATGCATGCAGGTCTAGGTAACATGCATTACCTACAGGTCTAGGTAACATACATTACCTACAGGTCTAGGTAACATGCATTACCTACAGGTCTAGGTAACATGCATTACCTACAGGTCTAGGTA
Source organism: Sander lucioperca (assembly GCF_008315115.2). Classification (NCBI taxonomy): domain Eukaryota; kingdom Metazoa; phylum Chordata; class Actinopteri; order Perciformes; family Percidae; genus Sander; species Sander lucioperca. The sequence continues at coordinate 5,481,989 of NC_050194.1, read as the reverse complement.
ACATGCATTACCTACAGGTCTAGGTAACATGCATTACCTACAGGTCTAGGTAACATGCATTACCTACAGGTCTAGGTAACATGTATTACCTACAGGTCTAGGTAACATGTATTACCTGCAGGCCTAGGTAACATGCATTACCTACAGGTCTAGGTAACATGTATTACCTGCAGGCCTAGGCAGGGGCGGACTGGGACCAAAGTTCAGCCCTGGCACTGTAGTCACACCAGCCCACATTACCACGCCCATGCAGCCCCCCCACGGACACGTGCATTCTCTAATTACATTTGTGTACAGATGGTGAAATAATATAAGCAGTACCTTATGTAACAGATTTTTAAGACTATGTTTTTTTTGGGCATTTTCAGCCTTTATTTGGATAGGACAGCTGAAGACATGAAAGGGGAGAGAGAGAGGGGGGAATGACATGCAGCAAAGGGCCGCAGGTCAGAGTTGAACCCGGGCCCGCTGCGTCGAGGAGTAAACCTCTATATATGGGCGCCCGCTCTACCAGCTGAGCTATCTGGGCACCCGTAACAGATTTTTAAAGTCCAGTTGTTTAAAATAGCATGAACAGGGCTTTATGGTAACTTTTTCCCCCCCAAGGAGCACGTTTTGCTCCCAAGTTGAAAGATGTAGGATTGACTTCCAGAGGCTACTGCTTTGACTGCTAAATTGTACAATAACACAATCATGTTATGGATACAAAACGTTAGGAAGTGTAATATTTTCTATATTCTATTGATCAAAAATGATCAGTGATGTTGAGACTACAGTGTAACGGACCACCACAGTTCATACATACATGTGAACCGCGGATTAATTGCAGAGTTTAACCTTCATAGTGTAAACTAAACACTACGTGAATGGGGCACAGTAGAAAGACGGAGCAGAGCGACGCTGCTTGTTCAGGGTTGTCATGTGTCCTCCTATAGGCCTACACTTCACATCAGGTGTTATAACCAGCTGTACCAAAACAGTGAACTGGACTACTATTTAACGCGACGAGACGTTTTTAACCGGTAATGAAACTCCAGAGGAGCTCTGCGCCCGTCAGCAGCAGCTTCTCACTGTACAGCCGGTCCCCCAGAGCAGCATGATCACCGGGAGGGTCCGGTACAGCCTGAACCCTGCAAACAGAGATCTCGTTTGAAGGTGACGTACTTGAATTTGACTGAACGTCCCAATTTGAGTAACTTCTGATTGGGTCGGTCGGCCCATCTCGGGACCAGGCCGGCTGTTGCCGACTGGCCAAATGCTCTTATTATTATTATTATTATTATTATTATTATTATTATTATTATAACCATAATGAAATCATGCAAGCGATAAAAACCCGTCCTCTGCGCTGTTGGCCTGTAAAGACAATTCATTTGTATATAAAAAAAAAGAAATCTGACCGGCCCACATTAAAGAAAATGGTCCGGCCCCTCTGGCAATTGCCAGAGTTGCCAGATGGCCAATCTGCCCCTGGGCCTAGGTAACATGTATCACACACACACACACACACACACACACACACACACACACACACACACACACACACACACACACACACACACACAAATATAAGTTAGAAGTGATGCAGAAGGATTTAAAGACTAAATCCTAAACTGACTGAGATATTAATTTGGTGTAAAACTTGTTTGTAAATGCTCCATAATGGGAGGAGGTTTATCCTTAGTTAACACGTGTTGGTGTCGGAGTTTCCATTTCTCCCTCTGACTCCGGGGAAAGTTTCCTCAGGAAGAGTCCTAATATGGGCGCGATGGGTGGGACACAGCAGCTATAAAAGCAGCTGTGCAGCAGCTCAGCCTCAGTATTCTCTAAAGTCTGACACTCTAACAAAGATCTCCGCAAGATCTCTGGTCAGGATGCTGCTGCAGCGTCTGTGGACATTCCTGCTGGGACCATAAAAGACTTCAACAAGTGGATTTACACACTAATGAAGTGCATTTACAAACAAAAAAAAGTAGATTTAGAGACTGAAAAGTGGATTTTTAGACAAAAAAGGGGATTTAAAGACTGAAAAGTTCATTTCGAGACTAAAGAAGCAGAGAGACTTAGAGGATGCTGCTGCAGCCTGTGTGGAGCTTCCTGTTGGGATACTCGTCCATCCTGACGTCCCCCGTGTTCCCCATTATCTTCTCGCTTGGCGTGTACCTGTCCCTCTGCGCGCCCTACCTGCTGCTGGACGTCCTGTCCGTGCGCTGCGCCTGGCTGCGTCGCTACAAGCTGCAGCCTCACACTGCTGCCGACTGGGCATCACTGCAGCGCTGTGTCGCTCTGACGCTCTACAACCACCTGATCTACATCTTCCCGCTCACGCTGCTGCACTGGTACGTGGCGCCGGCCCGGCTGGGGCCCGCGGCCCCGGTGGCAGTGGCCACGGCGCCGGCGGTGTCCGGTGTGCTGGTGCAGCTGCTCGCCTGTCTGCTGCTGTTCGACTTCCAGAGCTTCGTCTGGCATCTGCTGCACCACCGCGTGCCCTGGCTATACAGACAATTCCACAAGGTGAGACTGCCTGTCTGTCTGTCTGCCTGTGTGTCTGTCTGTGTGTGTGTGTGTGTGTGTGTGTGTGTGTGTGTGTGTCTGTCTGTCTGTCTCTCACTCTCTCTCTGTCTGTCTGTCTGTGTGTCTGTCTGTGTCTGTCTGTCTCTCTGTCTCTCTGTCTGTCTGTCTGCTCTACCGATCATAAATCTCCTGTATTTTCTGCCCTGCATCATATATATATATATATAATGTGTGTATTCGCTGTCAGACATCATTACATGTCTCCTTGTGTCCCTGCAGGTGCACCATACCTTCCCGTCCCCGTCGGCCCTGACCACTGAGCACTCCTCTGCCTGGGAGACTCTGTCTCTGGGCTTCTTCGCCGCGGTGACGCCGCTGGTCCTGGGCGTGCACCCTCTCTCTGAGCTCTGCTTCTATGTGGTCAACATGTACCTGTCGGTGGAGGACCACTGCGGCTACGAGCTGCCCTGGGCCACGCACCGCCTGGTCCCGCTCGGCCTGTACGGCGGCGCCAAACACCACGACCTCCACCACCTCAAGTCCACGGTCAACTTCGCTCCGTACTTCACCCACTGGGACCGGCTGGCCGGGACCCTCTGCACACAGGACTGAACAACGCACGCTGTTTATCTCAAGGTCCTCTGCAGGGTTAAAGACTAAAACGGGCATTTAGACTCAGAGAAAGTGGATTTGGATTCAGAGAAAGTGGATTTAGTGGCTCGCCGGGACACAAAGGGTTCAGACTTTTCTTAGTTTTTTCACAGATTCTGAATGTTCTTTTTTCCAATTAATGTGAACTGAAAAAAACGTTTGTGAAGTGATGGAGAAGTTAAAAAGAAACTGGATTTAGAGTCTAGAGAAGTTTTTGAACTAAGACGGAGAGATCTGATGAGTTTTAAACTTTTTTTTGTTCTTTTGTGTTTTTCAAAAGTTTGTGAACAGACGAAAAAGAAAGTTTGTGAAGTGATGGAGAAGGTAAAGAGGAAGTGGATTTAGAGCAGGGGTGTCAAACTCAACTTCACTAAGGGCCACACTGGAAAAAGAGAATCACACCAAGGGCCAGACATGTAGAGATTATTGACATGCTTTTATTTCATCGAAAAAGTCAAATATCTTTGACTCAATGATCGCATGTCTCATATAGTCTCTCACTGACAGTCTGGTCCACATAAAGCCTGAAAAAATCAGCAACAAAGTTCCAAAACCATCCTAGAATTTAGCAAATCATGCAAAACAATAATTATATTTTCTAAGTAGGCTACCACACAGCTGACTCACAGCGAGCTCTTTCACAGCCTGAATATGTAAACTCTTCTGGGGGAATTTCTGAGTCTCAAAGTCGGCAAATTTGCCAAATTCTGCTTTGAGTGTCAGGTAATTGCAAGTTGAAAAACGGTTTCCCATGTTTTTGGTTTGGCGCACAACTGGGTGGGCCAAAATATATTGTGAACTTAAATTGACATGCGGGCCGGATCAGAATTTGCGAGGGGCCGGATTTGGCCCGCGGGCCTTGAGTTTGACACATGTAATTTAGAGTCGAGAGAAGTGTGTGAGGTGATGGAGAAGGTAAAGAGGAAGTGGATTTAGAGTCTAGAGAAGTGTGTGAAGTGATGGAGAAGGATTGAATAACTAATAAGTGGATTTATAGACTAAAAACTTGTTTCTGAAGTGATAAAGAAGTTTATAAAAGAAGAACAAAGTTTCTAAACTGGTCTAAAACTGCTGGACAGAAATCTATAAAATCAGCTTTTACATTAAAAGTGAAGTACATGTTTATTTAATATGTCTGTATTTATAAGTGTTGATGTATTTATATGTATCAGAACCACATGTTCATATTGAACGTAAAGGTTGGTTTATAGAAAATAAGCTACAGGTGTGTAACGATGGAAAGATGAACGTGTGAATGTTTGAATATTCATCTGTTGAAGTTGTTTGAAATGTGACTGAAAAGTGAAAACAGAGTTTTGGAGAAAAGTTTCTCTTCTGAAGTGAAAATAAACTTTATGAACTAAAGTGAAAACATGTTTTTTTGCAGATGTTTTCAGTCGGATTTGAAAACCTGACACACACACACACACACACACACACACACACACACACACACACACACACACACACACACACACACACACAGAGACACACACAGTGACACATACACAGACAGACACACACATACACACACACAGACACACACAGTCACACACACAGTGACACACACACACACACACACACACACACACACACACACACACACACACACACTCCTGTCTGATCACTCAACTGTTCTCCATCATTCATGCATGTTTTTTCACACCCTTATCCCATTATCTGTGTCATGCCCCATTACTTACATAGTTGCACATCTTCACCTGCCCTGCTATCATATCTGTTCACTCTCTTTTGCACTAGTTATCTGCCCTGGCATGCTCAACTGTTATTCCTCCCATCAATGTCGTCATACAATTTTTGCACATCTACTGACCTACATCACTATCAAGACCACAATTTGCAACTGTTTTTTTGACTCTTTACTACATTTCAGCATTTATATAGACTGTCTGTTCATGTATATTGTGTTATTACTACATCACTTTCAGATATCCATCAACTTACTTACACCTCACTTTGCACCGGCTTTGTAATGCCTACTTAATCTGTACTTTATGTAGCCTATTGTATTCTGTATTCTTGTATTGTATTGGATGTGAAACTGTATGTTGTCTTGCATGTTTATGATCTTCTTGGCCAGGTCGCCGTTGCAAATGAGAACCTGTTCTCAACTGCCTACCTTGTTAAATAAATAAAAAACTTTATTCATGATGCAGCTTGGAGTCCAAACCTAATGTCCCTAAAGAGACGATAAAGTATATCACATAGTATCGGATAAAATGTTTGAAATGTGTGTCCTGTATTAACTGAGAGGACAAGGGTGGCTTTGTTTTACTCCTGAAAGAACTGGGTAAACATGTTAATATTTAATAGAAGAAGTGTTGTGTAATCTGTAAACAGGAGTGAACATGTTCTCTAAACTCAGGTGTGTTCACACAGAAGGTGTGTCTGAGCAAAAATTAGCTTCACAGTAACCTGCACACAGAAGCACAGAGAGAGACGGTCTGCATTCATAATGTTACCTGAAGGATCACTACAGTGTCTGTAGTTAAAGAAAGAGGGAAGAAGGTGCCAAAATGCAACACAAAAAGAATAAAAACTCTTCTCAAGTGTTCATTCTTCAGCAAAGTTCCATTTCACATAAAGAGATTCACACAGCGACCAGAACAGACCACACACACACACACACACACACACACACACACACACACACACACACACACACACACACACACACAGACACACACACACACACACACACACACACACACACACACACACACACACACACACACACACACACACACACACACAGACACACACACACACACACACACACACACACACACACACACACACACACACACACACACACACACACACACAGACACACACACACACACACACACACACACACACACACACACACAGACACACACACACACACACACCGCCCCCCCCACCCACACACACATTCCTGAGCAGAAACAGTCTGTTTACTGGAAGTTACATAATCATGAAGAGATGTAATTGGCTGCAGATATTAACCCTACTTTCTTTTTAAAACCCACTTACAGTTTTCACAAAGACTCTTACATTTAGCAAAGTTTTGATTGTGATGGATTGAACTGCATTAGATTGAACAGGGTCCACTTCAAAAAGTAGTAAAGTGTATGTGGATTTTTATGTATTTTTTATGTATAGCCACTTAGTGAACTGTTTCTTGTTCTTTGTTTTTTTGTTCTTTTGTGTGTGAACATTTGGGGGTGGCAGTAGCTCAGTCCGTAGGGAGTTGGGTTGGAAACCGAAGAGTCGCCGGTTCAAGTCCCAGTACGGACCAAAGTACAGCGTGTGGACTGGTAGCTGAGAGCAAGGCACCGTACCCCCCCAGCAGCTCAGGGTGCTGGTCCAGCACTGGCAGCCCCCTCACTCTGACAGCTCTCCATTAGTGCATGAATAGGTCGTGTGTGTGTGTCTCTGTGTGTGTGTGTGTGTGTGTGTGTGTGTGTGTGTATTTCAGGCCTGTGTGTAGTGATTTCAAGAAAAACAGAGGGTAAATTGTAATTTCCCCTCTGGGGAACAGTATAAACTATTATTATTAATTACTATTTCACGAACTGCCATGCGACTGGGCTGCAGCTGGGGGAGGTCTCTCGGGGACACAACAACTGGGAAATTAAACGCTGTACGCTGGCGATAACAACACCGACAACAAAGTGCATTGCAATGGCAGACAGGAAAAGACTGGACAGGCTGACTAAGAAGGCCAGCTCTGTTCTTGGTTGCTCCCTTGACGCCGTGGAGGTGGTGGGATAAAGGAGGATAGTGGCTAAATTATCCTCCATGATGGACGACTCCTCCCACCCCATGCAGGACACTCTGTCAGCACTCAACAGCTCCTTCAGTGACAGACTGCTGCACCCACGCTGCGTCACGGAGAGATCCCGCAGGTCTTTCCTGCCTGCTGCTGTCAGACTCTACAATCAGCACTGATCTCAGTAGACCACATGGACAAAATACACACACACCATGACTGATAAAACATAAGACATACTATAAAATATGTGACTTTGCATTTACTGTAAATACATTTTACTTTTACTTTTTACTATTTACTGTGCAATTACTGTAAATACATTTTACTATTTTAACATTTACTCTATTTAATATTTATTATTGTTGTGTGTTAACGTGTGTCCTCTACTTTCCTTTTATCCCTTGCTTCTGCAACAGTGTGAATTTTGAATCTTTGAATCTTTGAAACAACGGCGACAACAACGGGGGACGCGCTACAACAACGGGACGGTTGTGATTAGGAAACAAGAGACGGGGAAAGGTTGTGGTTAGGAGAACAAGAATGCGGAAAAGAACTACCACATGTGGGACGCGATCCCCGGTTGTTTGACCCATCCACCACCCCAACCAACCTCCGATTTTCAGCTTTTCAATACTACTCACTACCATAATCATGATGTTATCACGTAATATGCTTCCCATTAAAATACATTAGTTTAAAATCCGTGCTCACCAACACGATAATAACCAGAAAAACGTGACCCTGTACACGTATCAATAGATTAAATAACGTCACCATTTCACCAACTGCCATGAGACTGGGCTGAACATTTACAGCCAGCCACTTAGTGGATTGTTTTGGCATGTTTTCAAGTGGTTACTCACCATGTCACTCAGGTGTTTTCAATTAGCCTACACCAGGGATCTTCAACAGGGGGTCCGGGACCCCCAAGGGGTCCTCAGAGTCACTCCAGGGGGGCCTCCAAATTATTGTTCATTTTTGAAAGTTTTTTCAAAAATTAAAAAGTCTTAACATGATTCCAACATATTATTAGCAAATATAAATCCCCATTGATGGTAGGCTTACTGGCCAATAGGTAATGTAGTCACTAAGGTTTTAAGGGTTAACATTAAAACATGATTTATAAAATCATGCCAACAATGATTAGGCTATTTGAATAGCTTAGTATTCTATGCAGAAAAAAAAGTACCTATACATGCTTTAGGCTGCCCTAAAAGTTATTGTAGGACCAGATTAATATGCACCTTCCTTGTATACAGTATATGTAGTAGGGGTTCCCTGATCCGTCTCTCTTTCAGTTAAGGGGTCCTTGGCTTAAAAATGTTGAAGACAGGCCTACACAAAAGGGGAAATTGTTTGTCTGGGAAGCACACCCTGAAGAAGGCTGTCAGTGCCGCTATGCGTGGATTGCTTCTCCCTATGTCTTTTAAATTTTCTATCATAAAATAGCCAGTAAAATAAAGGCTTTTTAAGTAATTTTGAAGACGAGTGCCGTGGATTTTTTCTTTTTCTCTACATCCAGCAGGTGATCCCAGTTTGTTACATTTACACACAGATAGCGAAATAGCTACTTCAGCGCTATGGATTTTAAGTAAGGGTTAATGCCCTTTGAGGTGTCCATTGTCAGGTATGGACCTTTTTCACAGCAGACATTTTGACTTGTCATAGTAGGAAAAGCACAGCTGAAACTGATAACCTTAACAATGGCTCAGTTCCATCAAGTGTCCCAGTAAGATATTTCAGTGAGTCAGCATGCTCAATACCAGGCTCTCTCCTAAGTGGAATGCAGCCATCATTAATGGTTTTGAATACTGTGTTTTTCCTGCTATGACATGTCAACATGTCTGCTGTGAAAAAGGTCTATAATGGACGATGGCGAGGCGTGAACCATCCCACGCACCGAAGTCCATTAATACCTGACAATGGACACCACGTCGGGTATTAACGCGCTTATACCATGGTCACTTGCCAAATAACATATTTTTATAACATTAGTTTATATTTTAATTTGATTTACAATCAAAATCTAAAGTTTATCCAAACAATAACTCAGTTTCCCTGGTTACGTTTGAGGGTTGGACTAATACCTGGAACAATCATTCCCATCCTATAAGGTTTTTATGCAATGCAAACGTTGTTCACTCCTCCAGGAAATAGGAAGGACCTTACATATGACTTGCCTCCCTTAGCAACCAGAGATATTTATAGTCCACTCAGCTCGTAGAACCTTCAGCTCAGCTACAAGCCAGAAAGCTAACGCTATGCTAGCAAGATCCAAAGTCAATAACATTGTGTACAGTTAGCAATCATAAAATATAATTTGACAGTATGGTGAACAACAAGACAAGCTAGCTATCAGCCATGTCATTGTCCCCAAAACAATATAACGACTATCCGTGATGTGTAACGTTACTGTCAGCCACAGCCTAAAGTAGCGACATGAACAGTGAACAGGATGTGAGATAACATTCTCTGTGAAATAAAGTCAGCTCAGAGGAGCAGTATAACTTACTTCTTGCAGCGTGTGTGTTAGCTCCATCCTGTGGTGTTCAGAGTGTAACTTCTTGCAGCGTGTGTGTTAGCTCCATCCGGTGGTGTTCAGAGTGTAACTTCTTGCAGTGTGTGCGTTAGCTCCATCCGGTGGTGTTCAGAGTGTAACTTCTTGCAGTGTGTGTGTTAGCTCCTTCCGGTGGTGTTCAGAGTGTAACTTATGCCGCGTTCTATTTACCTTGGAACTCGGAAGCCGGAGCTGGGAATGACGTCGTACCCGAGTTGAATGCGTTCCATTTAAAAGTCGGATTTTCATTGTTTTCATTAGCTCTAGTCCAATTAGCTATTGTTAGCAATACCAGTTGATAACAACGCATTACGCCGTTTTTTTGTGCATGCAAACAGCGTAATAACATGTCCACAGATAGAAGTTGACCATGCCTGTGTGAACAACTGATTTAGTGACACAAATAAGACAGAAGTGCTTATAACTTTATGTTAGTGCAGCTTTCACAACTGTTGATACAGGGTGCAGCCATGTTGGATTTTGAACTCGGGCTACTGCGAGGTTGTCCAAGTTCCGAGCTCGTAAATCTGAGGTCAGGGGGCGTATTTCCGACTCTGACCTCGGAAAATCCAAGTACCGAGCACCCTGCAGCCAATCAGAATCGAGTATTCACCCAGACCATGGTATAAAACACAGTAGCTGCTGATGTTTCAGAGCCGTGGTTGGGGCCACAGATTCTAACTAATGAGTCAGGCTCATAGACTGTAATAATGATGGACTTAGCATCCGGGTCTGGAAAGTGAAGCCGATGCTGAAGCTTTAAAGCTGCTAACGTGCGTCACCTCCATTGGTAGCTTCTGTGATCTCAAATTCCATCTGCCTCCGCCCCAAGCAGCGCTCAGACATTGTTCCAAAGGAGTCGTCCCTGGGTTTGAAAGAGAGACTAAATAACTAATAGATATATGAAAGTAACCAACGTAACATTGTCACTGGGCCTCCAAATTATTCGAACATATAATTAGCAAATATACTTACTGGCATATAGGTAAGGTAGTCAATAAGGCAGCCATCCACAGATACAGTTCATCCTGAGGAGTCATTGTGCCACATGTATGTTTAACATTAAAAGATTTTTTAAAAATCATGCCAACAATTATTTTAATAGCTTAGTATTCTATGCAAAAAGGTATTTATAAAGGCTTTAGGCCACCCTACACATTATTGTAGGATCAGTTTAAAATGCATTTTCCTTGTATACAAGACACCTGCTTTACTCCAAAGTACAAAGTTGTCTCTTTGGTCCTTTAATGGAGGCGATTCCCCAAAAAGTGCTGGCATGTCAGATTTGGGTGCCACATTGTGTAAACCAATGGCAGACACACACACTCAAGAACAGCTGTCCACCCATTTATAGTTTTGTTAGTGAAACAGCAGCTGCTCAGTAACTTATTAATCTTAACAGTATAAATTAGTGTAGAGAGACACCAGAGACATCAGAGTGTCGAGACACACTGACATCAGGATCTTCATCAGATCGCTTCTGCTGAAATCTGACCATGAAGGTAAGTTTACAACTTTATATATCTGATAGTTTGGCAAAGAAATTTGAATCACTTGTGACCCCAAATTTTGGACAGGGAAAGCAAAAGTCTTCAGCTTGCTTTACAGAGTATTCTAGCTGTGCTGTGCAAATGTGTTCTTGATCAAACTAAATGAAAACATCTCTTCTGTTCCAGCTGGTCTCAGTCGTCCTCCTCCTGTTGGCTCTTCTGTTGACCAGCTGCCAGCAGCTCGTTCTGCCGTTGGACTGCAGACTGACATTTATAATACACCATCACCATAAGTACACCATCTATCCCATCGGAGCCACGTCTGCTGTCCAGGTACACTTCATCCTCTCTGGGACGCAGGTTGACCTTCAGATCAGGGATTGGTATCGCTTATGATTTCTTTTGATTCACAAGGTCCTGATTCAATTACATATCTGATTTGATATCAGTCTGGTCAGGGAAATGTCGGTCACAATACCAGTTTATCTTTGATATAAAAGAGATTCTCAGAGAACTTCTGCTGTAAATTGTGAAAGCAAGAAGCCACCCTCACCTATTTTTTTTATAATGCACCAGGTTAATGTTGACATTAAGAAATGACCCCCAAAAAGTTTGTTTAAAGTACTTGAACTGAACTGAACAGGACTAACAACAAGGGCAGAGCTAGACTCTCAGCACAGTGGGGGCAGAGCTTCATCACGGGGCCCCCCTGCCACCAAGTGATTTGTTAAAAAATTATAAAATTTTGTAGTTCAGGACAGCCAGTTGATGTTTGGTGGAGGTTTGAAACTCTAATGTGAATCTTTATCTGCTGTACGGTGACAATAAATAAGAAGCTGAGCATTAAGATGATCTCATGTCTTCACTTTGTCTCCTGAGTCTTTCTGTCTGGACTCTCTAATGGAAGATGGACTCACGATGGGTCTGAAATCAGTTACAACTCTCCTCGTATCAGCTGAACAAAAAGCAACAGCTGGAGCAGGACATCACACAACAGCACCGACTGTTAGACATGAACACATTTTGGTAACTTTTGGGGAGGAAAGCTACAAGATGATCTTCTTAAAAACCTCTTTAATGTTTTCTTCATAAAAAACATTTCTACATTATTTAAATATTACTGAAAATATATATTTTTAAATTTCTAAAATATTACTAAAAACATTGCTGAAATTCATAAAAATAATCATATAAAATCAGTAAAACAATTACTAAAATTACAGAGTATCAGTAATCAGACACACACAGACAAAGACACACACACACACACACACACAAACACAGACACACACACATACACACACACACACAGACAAAGACGCACACACACACAGACACACACATACACACACACCCATACACAGACACACACACACACACACACACCCTTAATCACACACACACACACACACACACACACACACACACACACACCCTTAATCACACACACACATAGACACACAAATGCAGACATACACACACATACACACACACACAGATACACATACACACACACACAAACACACTGCCCCCCCCCCACACACACACACATTCCTGAGCAGAAGCAGTCTGTTTACTGGAAGTCACATCATCATGGAGAGATGTGATTGGCTGCAGATATTAACCCTACGGTGCTAGACTCTCAGCACAGTGGGGGTGGAGTTATCACTGCTAACCCTAAACCTTAAGAATATAAATAAGAGGGAGAGACACCATGAGACACTAGAGATATTAGAGACATCAAAGACAACAGAGCATCTAAACACACTGACATCAGGATCTTCATCTTCAACTGAAATCTGACCATGAAGGTAAGTTTGTAACTTTATATACCTGATGGTTTGTCAAATTGTTAATCAGTAGTAGTAGTAGTAGTAGTAGTAGTAGTAGTAGTAGTAGTATGTTAACAGGTTTATCACAAGCACATTTGTGGCCCCAGAATTTGGACAGGGAAAGCAAAAGTCTTCATCTTGCTTTACAGAGTATTCTAGCTCTGCATGAGAGAGATACCAACGCAGGGGGAGAACCCTGTGGAAAAACCCACATAGAGTACGATGTCAGCACAGTTTGTTTTCAAATCAGCACCAACCAAAATGAGAATGCATCAACGACAGCAGAGTCTCCCTGATCCTGCTGCAGAGGCCAAAAGTCAGAAATGTGTTCTTGATCAAACTAAATGACAACATTTCTTCTGTTCCAGCTGGTTTCAGTCGTCCTCCTGCTGCTGGCTCCACTGTTGACCAGCTGCCACCCGCTTGTTCTGCCGTTGGACTGCAGTGACATTTATAATAATGACAACAGCCGACCCAGTGGAGTGTACACCATCTATCCCATCGGAGCCACGTCTGCTGTCCAGGTACACTTCGCTACCCTAGAATAATAAGGTTCTATCTGACATTTTTGTCAAAATTGAAATTATCAAAAATAAAATGAATTGTGGGCGTTTTATTCAGAAAACAAAAAGGTTCTATCTACAAAGTTACACTCAGACTTGGCGTTATAAGGTTCTATCTGTGGTCCAATCATCTTTTGGAATATTAACAGAAGGACCAATCAAATACTGTTTCTTTATGGTGCCAGGTTGTCTAGCACTAGTTAATGTTAGCTAGCGTTAGCTAACGTTAGCTAGCATTCCCTAACATGACCTAAGTCTAAAATTTGTCCTCAGCAAAATCCAAATGCTATAATGCAACTACAAGTGGAAATTCAGTCATATCCCCTCATTTCCTTGCCAAACGTCATAACTTACTGTTAGCTAACGCTAGTTAACATTAGCTAACGTTAGCTAACATTAGCTATATTTAAAAGTTGTCTTCGACTTCAGCAGAATCCAAAAGCATGTGAAAGAAAGAAATTACTTCAACATAATCCCATTGTTGGTTAGGGCTTGTCTCAAAATAATGGCTAAATTACATGTAGGCTACTAAATTAACATTAGCACACTATCAGTAGCCTGGTAAGATAGCCTATTTGGTAGTGATTATCTCCTCATTGCAAGTAACAGCATGTATCTCAATCCATTTTAAGTAACCAGTCTTAGGTTTGAAATACCTTCTTCATAAGAAAAACATTTCTGATCAGTTTTATCTGAATGAGTATTGCTATATGAAATATTGTATGACGTGTTTTACATTTAAATTGTTTAAAAATGATTTGATAAACCTTTAATAAAGACTGATTTTAAATATTCATTCAACTTGTTTTGCTTTTCTACTGAACAGACTGATAAACTGAAGGACCTGACAAGCATCAGACCATGCATTTTTAGAATCATTCATTTACAGTTAACTTACTGTTATCTTAAATACGGAATATTATGCACTGGAAAAATATTGTGTTGCACAGTAAGTGCATGAATGCATGAAGATTTAACATATTAACCAATGAAAAGACACTTTTTATTATATAAATTGAACAGTCCAACAGTATGTATAAGTAAATTGTTAAAATTATTTGATAATCATTGTTCTTTTTTCTGTTTTTGAAGATATAACCTTATAATTCCAAGGCTGCTGTTAGTTTTTAGAACTAAAAGGTTCTATCTACAATTGACCTGTTTCAAAAAACCTAATTTACAATTCATGTAGAATTTTAATATCTCAGATGTAGAATACATTCATGGTGTATGTAACTCAGGTGCTATAAAGAAATGTGCTCCATTTGTCACTTTTGCTATTTGCAATGCTAAAACTTTAAACCTCAATATCTCAAAACTGATCTGAACGCAGAGAGAACCTTATTATTCTGAGTTAGTGACTTCATCCTCTCTGGGACGCACGTTGAACTTCAGATGATAATAATGTGAAGAGTTACAAGTTCTGACTGATGCTTCTGATACAACAGATTAGGACTGGATTAAAAAAAAACTGATTTCCCCAATCAAATCAATCTTTATTTAAATGTTCTAACAATCAATTCATTAAATCCTGAGGTTCATCTTTTAAGAGGCTCTGTCCAGAATTGATCCGTCTGTATCATATGAAACTAGAAGACCATTGGCACCAACTATGTCATGCTAGCTTGTTGGGAAGGGGTCGGGGTTAAAAACGAATGGCGAGGGAAAAACTGGCATGGCCATTTTTAAAAGGGTTCCTTTGGAATCTCACCTAAAGATATCTAGGACCTCCTACCTCATTAACATATGGACACCGAAATACAGAAATATATGAATGTAGGTGGACAAAAAAATTGAAAAAAAACTTTAAAACATTAATTAATTTTTAATTTTTTTTTATGTAATCTTTTATTTATTTATTTATTTATTTATTGAGATTTAAGTTATGTTGCGTCCTCCATTTGGCTTCACTTTTCAAACCCGGAATAATAATGGACAAAATAATGGACGAAGGTCCATTGTTTTTACAGTCTATGGTTAACCCCTACAGTCACATTAACTAATACCTGTGTGTGTGTGTAGGTGTACTGTGACATGGGTTCAGAAGGAGGACGGTGGACGGTGAGTATTTTAACTGAAGTCAACACTTCCTGTAGTTCCTTCACAATAAATCACATTCCAGTAAATCCTTGTTGTCTGGAAACATGAGCTGTCAGATATCTTGTGTGTTTATCTAGTTAACCCCCCATCCCGTCCCCCCCAGGTGTTCCAGAGGAGGATGGACGGCACGGTGAACTTCTACAGGGGCTGGGATCAATACAAGACCGGCTTTGGTATCGCTGCAGGAGAGTACTGGCTCGGTGAGGAATGAAACCAAACTAACAGTCATGACTTCATCAAACTGTTTCTAAATGTTTGTTTGTTTTCAGGTCTGGAGTCTCTCTACCACCTGACTCAGAGGAAAAGGTACGAGCTGCTGGTCGACATGGAGGACTTTGAAGGAAACAAAGTGTTCGCTCGTTACTCCTCATTCTCCATCGACTCTGAGTCCTCTGGATACACACTGCATGTTTCTGGATTCATTAATGGAGGAGCAGGTGAGGTTTCCACATTAAGGACGAGAATTTCAGCCATTAATGTTGTGGAGTGTGACATTGGTTCATGCTACATACTTGTCCCTAAACAACTAAACAAAGAGTTAAACGAGTTGCTGAGAAATCAGATCAGTCCTCTGTTTACATTTCATGAATCACATGGTTTTATATTTTTATCAAATTCTGTTTCAATGAAGAATTGAAACATTGTCAATGATTTGAGTGTTTATCAGGTTTAGTGTTGGGTACCGTATCCTGAACTTTTTATGGTACCGACCGAATTACGGCGGTAATACGGATGACCAATTAACGTTAAATCAAATGGTGCCAAATTTCTGTACCTGAAAGCGCGTAAGCTCAACCTTGTCCGTCCTCTCTGCATGTTGACAGAGAGCGGGGCTCAGCGCTGATACACAAGTCTGCAGAGTTGAGGTTCAGACGGACGAAAATACGACTCTTTGTTCAAGTCATGGGGAGTCATGTCAATGTCGATAAAGTGGTCGAGAGTGCAGTTACACTTTTCAAAACTCCACGCAGCAATATGATGTAATGGTGAGGGGAAACGGATTGCGGTGCGGTTAAACTTCCTCTGAGACAGACAGGCAGAACAGGGTTCTCTATGTCCTGGTTAGTTGGACAGGCTGGAGGTTGTAAGGCAACTTTATGTTTCTATACAGGCTGCACATTTCCGTAAAAACATAAAACAATACAAATAAATGTAAACAGTCATGAAAAATAAAAATTTTAAATGCTAAAATAGAATAAGATCCAAAGAATAAAAGTTACAGTGTAGTTAAGAAATGAATAAATATTTGATTTAATAGGTTGTAGGGACGGGAGAGGGAGGGGTCTATATTTAGCCTGGTTGACACCAGACCCTTCTCAGTTGTAACTGAGAGTGGGGGGTCTGGGGAAGGTTCATTGACAGTTCATTTCCAAAGGGGCATCACCAACGGACGCCGCTCAAATGCCTCTGGGCGCATTGGATAGTCCAACCAATCAGAACAACGATCCGGGTGACGCTGCACTTCGGGAGCCGTCATGTTGAATGTAAACAAAAAGCTGCTCGCCGTCGCTGCGCTATCGTCGTTGCGCTATCGTCGTTGCGCTATCGTCGTTGCGTAAAGCCCGCCTCAACGGTTGTGATTGGTGTAAAGCCCGCCTCAGCGGTTGTGATTGGTGCCTCGATTTTGGGGACATTGGATATGGGCTGGAATGGGCTCTTCGCCAGACTAACTTGCAGAGCAAATCTCAAATTTGCTGGAAGTTCGTCAGGGTTTACCCAGGCTAGTCTATTTTGTGTGTAGTGTAAAATGTTTTTAATAAATAACAAAATGTTCAGAGTAAATAGGATAAATAGGTTTGGAACTATCTTTACATCTGAAATGTTTATTCTATTACGGATTGAGGGTAAGGGGGAAGTACCGAAAAAAGTGTTATAGCTGACTCAATCTGTAGATTTATTTTTGTTTTAATTAAATATATATACCATAATATCATCATCATCATCAACTTTTTATTCCAGACTCAAGGTCCATTCAAAAGACACAGCCATGCCATACAACATACCTTAAAATGAAATAGAAACATATTCAAAGAAATAAAAAAAGAAGAAACAACAATAATCAGAAAACATAATAAACACTAAACGTCACCAGTCCAGTTAGTTAGGTAGTTCAGTAGTTGTATTACTAGTTATACTTACTGTAGGTAGAGAAGTAGACTGTGGTATTTACTGGAGTAAATACACTTCAAAAATATACATCATTGTTAGTTGTATCATAATGTTGTGATTATACACTTGTTGTGTTTCTGTAGGAGACTCCCTCAGTGTTCACAACGGAATGAAGTTCTCCACCTTTGACAAAGACCAGGACTCCTCTGATACTAAGAACTGTGCCAGTTCATACCTGGGGGGGTTCTGGTATGCCGCCTGTCACCATGCAAATCCAAACGGTGTTTATCGTTGGGGGGCTGACAGCACTATCAATGCTGTTGGAGTGGAGTGGTACCATTGGAAAGGTCATAACTATTCCCTGAAGAGCATCAGCATGAAGATCCGTCCTGTGCAGTAGTTCTCCAGGACCACCGTACAGCAGAATATCAGCTCATCTCTTCTGATTTCTTTCTCTTTCTCGTATTAATCATTTAATCTCACAACAGATCTTATTTTCCTGAAACTGGGCACCAACACAAGAAAACCAACTGATGTTTGTAAATCTTGTTACCGTCTGTGATGGTTTAAAGCAGTCGCAGCTCGCTGCAACGTGGAAGAAAAGTCAGATGTGTCTCCAGTTGGGCGGCTGCAGCAGGAAAGTAGGGCCCATAATCTTTAAATGGAAACACATATATAGTCTGATCAGGTGGTAATCACTGCATGAACTGATAACACGAGTCTAAAAGAGAGAAAGAAGTAAAGAAAATGAAAAGTATAAAAAGATCTTTGTAGTTCAGGACAGCCAGTTGATGTTTGCTGGAGGTTTGAAACTCTAATGTGAATCTTTATCTGCTGTACGGTGACAATAAATAAGAAGCTGAGCATTAAGATGATCTCATGTCTTCACTTTGTCTCCTGAGTCTTTCTGTCTGTACTCTCTAATGGAAGATGGACTCATGATGGGTCTGAAATCAGTTACAACTCTCCTCGTATCAGCTGAACAAAAAGCAACAGCTGGAGCAGGACATCACACAACAGCACCGACTGTTTGACATGAACACATTTTGGTAACTTTTGGGGAGGAAAGCTACAAGATGATCTTAATAAAAACCTCTTTAATGTTTTCTTCATAAGAAACATTTCTACATTATTTAAATATTACTGAAAATATATATTTTTAAATTTCTAAAATATTACTAAAAACATTGCTGAAATTCATAAAAATAATCATATAAAATCAATAAAACAGTTACTAAAAATACTTATATTGAACCATATCAGTTAAACTGTTAAAGCTATTAAAGCTTTGAATTAAAAACAAATAGCTCTAACCATGCAGAGTATTGACACACAATCAGACACACACACACACACACACACACACACACATACACACACAAACACACAGACAAAGACGCACACATACACACAGACCCATACACAGACACACATGCACACACGCCCACAGACACACACACACACACACAGACAACACCCTCAATCACACATACACACACACACACAGACACACATACACACACACACACACACACACACAAACACACCACCCCCCACACACACATTCCTGAGCAGAAGCAGTCTGTTTACTGGAAGTCACATCATCATGGAGAGATGTGTTGGCTGCAGATATTAACCCTACGGTGCTAGACTCTCAGCACAGTGGGGGCGGAGTTATCACTGCTAACCCTAAACCTTAAGAATATAAATAAGAGGGAGAGACACCATGAGACACTAGAGATATCAGAGACATCAAAGACAACAGAGCATCTAAACACACTGACATCAGGATCTTCATCTTCATCTTCAACTGAAATCTGACCATGAAGGTAAGTTTGTAACTTTATATACCTGATGATTTGTCAAATTGTTAATCAGTAGTAGTAGTAGTAGTAGTAGTAGTAGTAGTATGTTAACAGGTTCAGCACAAACACATTTGTGGCCCCAGAATTTGGACAGGGAAAGCAAAAGTCTTCATCTTGATTTACAGAGTATTCTAGCTCTGCATGAGAGAGATACCAACGCAGGGGGAGAACCCTGTGGAAAAACCCACATAGAGTACGATGTCAGCACAGTTTGTTTTCAAATCAGCACCAACCAAAATAAGAATGCATCAACAACAGCAGAGTCTCCCTGATCCTGCTGCAGAGGCCAAAGTCAGAAATGTGTTCTTGATCAAACTAAATGACAACATCTGTTCTGTTCCAGCTGGTTTCAGTCGTCCTTGTCCTGCTGGCTCCACTGTTGACCAGCTGCCACCCGCTTGTTCTGCCGTTGGACTGCAGTGACATTTATAATAATGACAACAGCCGACCCAGTGGAGTGTACACCATCTATCCCATCGGAGCCACGTCTGCTGTCCAGGTACACTTCGCTACCCTAGAATAATAAGGTTCTATTGACATTTTTGTCAAAATTGAGTTATTTACATATTCCTACTCCGGTATAACTTGTGAACATTATTTAAAGTGTTTTTTTAAAAATAAAATTAATTTTGGCCATTTTATTCAGAAAACAAAAAGGTTCTATCTACAAAGTTACACTCAGACTTAGAGTTATAAGGTTCTATCTGTGGTCCAATCATCTTTTGGAATATTAACAGAAGGACCAATCAAATACTGTTTCTTCATGGTGCCAGGTTGTCTAGCGCTAGTTAATGTTAGCTAGCGTTAGCTAACGTTAGCTAGCATTCCCTAACATGACCTAAGTCTAAAAGTTGTCCTCAGCAAAATCCAAACGCTATAATGCAACTACAAGTGGAAATTCAGTCATATCCGCTCATTTCCTTGCCAAACGTCATATCCAACTTGATTTGCATCATATTCTAAGACTTACTGTTAGCTAATGCTACCTAACGTTAGCTAATGTTAGCTAACATTAGCTAACATTTGCTATATTTAAAAGTTGTCTTCGACTTCAGCAGAATCCAAAAGCATGAGAAAGAAAGAAATTACTTCAACAGAATCCCATTGTTGGTTAGGGCTTGTCTCAAAATGATGGCTAAATTACATGTAGGCTACTAAATTAACATTAGCACACTATCAGTAGCCTGGTAAGATAGCCTATTTGGTAGTGATTATCTCCTCATTGCAAGTAACAGCATGTATCTCAATCCATTTTAAGTAACCAGTCTTAGGTTTGAAATACCTTCTTCATAAGCAAAACATTTCTGATCAGTTTTATCTGAATGAGTATTGCTATATGAAATATTGTATGACGTGTTTTACATTTAAATTGTTTAAAAATGATTTGATAAACCTTTAATAAAGACTGATTTTAAATATTCATTCAACTTGTTTTGCTTTTCTACTGAACAGACTGATAAACTGAAGGACCTGACAAGCATCAGACCATGCATTTTTAGAATCATTCATTTACAGTTAACTTACTGTTATCTTAAATACGGAATATTATGCACTGGAAAAATATTGTGTTGCACAGTAAGTGCATGAATGCATGAAGATTTAACATATTAACCAATAAAAAGACACTTTTTATTATATAAATTGAACAGTCCAACAGTATGTATAAGTAAATTGTTAAAATTATTTGATAATCATTGTTCTTTTTTCTGTTTTTGAAGATATAACCTTATAATTCCAAGGCTGCTGTTAGTTTTTAGAACTAAAAGGTTCTATCTACAATTGACCTGTTTCAAAAAACCTAATTTACAATTCATGTAGAATTTTAATATCTCAGATGTAGAATACATTAATGGTGTATATAACTCAGGTGCTATAAAGAAATGTGCTTCATTTGTCACTTTTGCTATTTGCAATGCTAAAACTTTAAACCTCAATATCTCAAAACTGATCTGAACGCAGATAGAACCTTATTATTCTGAGTTAGTGACTTCATCCTCTCTGGGACACAGGTTGAACTTCAGATGATAATAATGTGAAGAGTTACAAGTTCTGACTGATGCTTCTGATACAACAGATTAGGGCTGGATTAAAAAAAATAGATTTCCCCAATCAAATCAATCTTTATTTAAATGTTCTAACAATCAATTCATTAAATCCTGAGGTTCATCTTTTAAGAGGCTCTGTCCAGAATTGATCCGTCTGTATCATATGAAACTAGAAGACCATTGGCACCAACTATGTCATGCTAGCTTGTTGGGAAGGGGTCGAGGTTAAAAACCGATGGCGAGGGAAAAACTGGCATGGCCATTTTTAAAAGGGTTCCTTTGGAATCTCACCTAAAGATATCTAGGACCTCCTACCTCATTAACATATGGACACCGAAATACAGAAATATATGAATGTAGGTGGACAAAAAAATTGAAAAATAACTTTAAAACATTAATTTTTTTTTTTTTTTATGTAATCTTTTATTTATTTATTTATTTATTGAGATTTAAGTCATGTTGCGTCCTCCATTTGGCTTTACTTTTCAAACCCGGAATAATAATGGACAAAATAATGGACGAAGGTCCATTATTTTTACAGTCTATGGTTAACCCCTACAATCACATTAACTAATACCTGTGTGTGTGTGTGTGTGTGTAGGTGTACTGTGACATGGGTTCAGAAGGAGGACGGTGGACGGTGAGTATTTTAACTGAAGTCAACACTTCCTGTAGTTCCTTCACAATAAACCACATCCCAGTAAAATCCTTGTTGTCTGGAAACATGATCTGTCAGATATCTTGTGTGTTTATCTAGTTAACCCCCCATCCCGTCCCCCCCCCAGGTGTTCCAGAGGAGGATGGACGGCACGGTGAACTTCTACAGGGGCTGGGATCAATACAAGACCGGCTTTGGTATCGCTGCTGGAGAGTACTGGCTCGGTGAGGAAGGAAACCAAACTAACAGTCATGACTTCATCAAACTGTTCCTAAATGTTTGTTTGTTTTCAGGTCTGGAGTCTCTCTACCACCTGACTCAGAGGAAAAGGTACGAGCTGCTGGTGGACATGGAGGACTTTGAAGGAAACAAAGTGTTCGCTCGTTACTCCTCATTCTCCATCGACTCTGAGTCCTCTGGATACACACTGCATGTTTCTGGATTCACTGATGGAGGAGCAGGTGAGGTTTCCACATTAAGGAAGAGAATGTCAGCCATTAATGTTGTGGAGTGTGACATTGGTTCATGATACATACTTGTCCCTAAACAACTAAACAAAGAGTTAAACGAGTTGCTGAGAAATCAGATCAGTCCTCTGTTTACATTTCATGAATCACATGGTTTCATATTTTTATCTAATTCTGTTTTAAGGAAGAAATTTAAGAGCAAACAAACATTGTAAATGATTTGAGTGTTTATCAGGTTTAGTGTTGGGTACCGTACCCTGAACTTTTTATAGTACCGACCGAATTACGATGGTAATACAGATGACTGATTCACTTTAAATCAAACGGTGCCAAATTTCTGTTCCTGAAAGCGAGTAAGCTCAACCTTGTCCGTCCTCTCTGCATGTTGACAGAGAGCGGGGCTCAGCGCTGATACACAAGTCTGCAGAGTTGAGGTTCAGACGGACGAAAATACGACTCTTTGTCCAAGTCACGGGGAGTCATGTCAATGTCGATAAAGTGGTCGGAGTGCAGTTACACTTTTCAAAACTCCACGCAGCAATATAATATATTGGCGAGAGGAAACGGATCGCGGTGCGGTTAAACTTCCTCTGAGACAGACAGACAGAACAGGGTTCTCTATGTCCTGGTTAGTTGGACAGGCTGGAGGTTGTAAGGCAACTTTATATTTCTATACAGGCAGAACATTTCAGTAAAAACATAAAACAATACAAATAAATGTAAACAATCATGAAAAATAAAAATTTAAAATGCTAAAATAGAATAAGATCCAAAGAATAAAAGTTACAGTGTAGTTAAGAAATGAATAAATATTTGATTTAATAGGTTGTAGGGACGGGAGAGGGAGGGGTCTATATTTAGCCTGGTTGACACCAGACCCTTCTCAGTTGTAACTGAGAGTGGGGGGTCTGGGGAAGGTTCATTGACAGTTCATTTCCAAAGGGGCATCACCAACGGACGCCGCTCAAATGCCTCTGGGCGCATTGGATAGTCCAACCAATCAGAACAACGATCCATTGTGACGCTGCGCTTCGGTAGCCGTCATGTTGAATGTAAACAAAAAGCTGCTCGCCGTCGCTGCGCTATTGTCGTTGCGTAAAGCCCGCCTCAACGGTTGCGATTGGTGCCTTGATTTTGGGGACATTGGATATGGGCTGGAATGGGCTCTTCACCAGACTGACTTGCAGAGCAAATCTCAAATTTGCCGGAAGTTCGTCAGGGTTTACCCAGGCTAGTCTATTTTGTGTGTAGTGTAAAATGTTTTTAATAAATAACAAAATGTTCAGAGTAAATAGGATAAATAGGTTTGGATTTATTTTTACATCTGAAATGTTTATTCTATTACAGATTGAGGGTAAGGGGGAAGTACCGAAAAAAGTGTTATAAATGATTCAATCTGTAGATTTATTGTTTTAATTAAATATGTATACCATACTATCATCATCATCATCATCATCATCAACTTTTTATTCCAGACTCAAGGTCACAAAGACACAGCCATGCCATACAACATACCTTAAAATGAAATAGAAACATATACAAAGAAATAAAAACAGAAGAAACAACAATAATCAGAAAACATAATAAACACTAAACGTCACCAGTCCAGTTAGTTAGTTAGTTCAGTAGTTGTGTTATTTAGTTATACTTATTGTAGGTAGAGAAGTAGACTGTGGTATTTACTGGAGTAAATACACTTCAAAAATATACATCATTGTTAGTTGTATCATAATGTTGTGATTATACACTTGTTGTGTTTCGTTAGGAGACTCCCTCAGTGTTCACAACGGAATGAAGTTCTCCACCTTTGACAAAGACCAGGACCCCCATTCAGTGAACTGTGCCAGATTATACCTGGGGGCGTTCTGGTATGCCGCCTGTCACTATGCAAATCCAAACGGTGTTTATCGTTGGGGGGCTGACAGCACTCTCTATGCTGTTGGAGTGGATTGGTACCATTGGAAAGGTCATAACTACTCCCTGAAGACCATCAGCATGAAGATCCGTCCTGTGCTGTAGTTCTCCAGGACCAACGTACAGCAGAATATCAGCTCATCTCTTCTGATTTCTTTCTCTTTCTCTCATTAATCATTTAATCTCACAACAGGTCTTATTTTCCTGAAACTGGGCACCAGCACAAGAAAACCAACTGATGTTTGTAAATCTTGTTACTGTCTGTGATGGTTTAAAGCAGTCGCAGCTCGCTGCAACGTGGAAGAAAAGTCAGATGTGTCTCCAGTTGGGCGGCTGCAGCAGGAAAGTAGGGCCCATAATCTTTAAATGGAAACACATATATAGTCTGATCAGGTGTTAATCACTGCATGAACTGATAACACGAGTCTAAAAGAGAGAAAGAAGTAAAGAAAATGAAAAGTATAAAAAGATCTTTGTAGTTCAGGACAGCCAGTTGATGTTTGGTGGAGGTTTGAAACTCTAATGTGAATCTTTATCTGCTGTACGGTGACAATAAATAAGAAGCTGAGCATTAAGATGATCTCATGTCTTCACTTTGTCTCCTGAGTCTTTCTGTCTGTACAGATAGACAGGATACTTTTATTCATAATTAAAATAAAATAATTACAAATATTATTTTACTACACTGGTGGGAATAATCAGCGCATAATTACATTATAATATATATACATATATATTATAATCACACCTAAAAAACAAAGGAATTCAAAAAAGCTAAGTTAAAAATTCAAAATAATAATTAGAAAATATAAAATGACAATGAAAAGATGCAGAAACTTAAAATAAAAAACTTTAAAACTAAATTAAGTTTTAGTTTTTTATTTTCAATCTGATTATTTATGACTATGACTTTTTGACTTTTTACAACACATACTGTAAAAAATGATGAAAAAAGTCATAGTATATAATGTTGAAAAAAATGAACGTATAGTAAGTGAAGAGCGTAATTAAAAGTCGTTTGTCATAATTTTTGAAAAAAGTCATAGTATAGTATGTTGAATAATGATTTCCAAAAACAATTTGAAATGTGGACTCGTCAGACTGCAGCAGGCATCAAATTCAAAATGAGTGAATATTTGCAAAAAAAACTTTAAAAAAAGTTCATCAGTTTGAACAACAACACATTTCTGTTGTTCAGACACAAAACCTAATAAAAAGTAAAATAAAAAAATAAAATATCCTACTTAGGTGAACATTGTTCTCAGGCATTGATTACATGCCTTATGTTGTAAATAAAGCTATAAAACTATAAAAATGCATCTGCAGTATACTGTATTTTGTGTCAATGTAGTGACCTCAGTATCATTTTGCCAACCCACTCCTTTAATTCTTAATACATTTAATTTTATGCCAACGTACTTTTATTTTGAAATTATTTTTCTGATTGAAATTTCAGTTTTTATTTGTGTAGGAAACACGGACACAATCAGCTTTAAAAACAAAATATAAAATATGAAGCATTTTATTTATTATATCCGAAGTTTAAAAGAAAAAGGGTCTGGAGTGCTCATTTTTTATTTATATGTAATATTTTTATTTTTTACATTTATTTTTTATGTTATATATATTTTTTTAATAGTTTTAATATAATTGTTCATGATATTGATTGATTCTAATGTAAGAGTGTAATCCAGCTGCAGTGACTCAGTCTGACCACACGGGGGCAGCAGCTGATCTCTGCTGTTGGGATTAGTTATGGCTGCAAACACCATCTACTGACATGAGAGAACAGGGAGGGAGTTAGGGTAATGTAAACCAATTCTTACCAGTGCTTCTTGATTGGGAATCAAATGAATGATTGATTATTTCAAATCAAAAGATGTGCAACGAGACTGAGGTAACAGCCTTAAGCTTGCTTTTTGAAAATGTAAAAATAAATTATACAGCACAATATGTCAAGATAGTCTGCAGTTAGTTGCACCCATTTCTCAAGCGCTTCCGTTAATTTTTTAGATTTGGTTTCCTCCACAGGTCTGTGGCGACTTGCACTCTCCAACATAGTAGGCTCGTTGGAGATGAGCCAGGTCTGTGCCAATCGTTCACCGGCGATAGCCGCCCAATGCATGCCAGTTAGATTTGTGTCCAACTTGAGCCGTACTTGCTCTGACGTCATGCACACGTGGGCAGGGACGGACTGGGACCAAAAATCGGCCCAGACCGGCCCACCACATAAGATCACAAATACCACCCGTCCTTGAGCTCCCCTGAATATGTATACCAACTCCTACTCCTTAAAACTACTAACGCCATGTAATGAATAAGCAAGAATCAGTGAGAGTTGACACATTAAATATTTCAAAAAAGTGCCATTTATTAATATATTTATTCATGAATCATAAAACCAGCTATATATATATATATATTTTTTATTTTTTTATTTTTCTATGCTTTAATTGAAGAGCTCTAGAATGGGTCTTTGTCTGCCAATGCAGATAGAAAAGCTAGAATTCTTGTTATGAAAGTTTGCATGATGGCCAACGTTTATCTAGGCTACTTTAAGGACACAAATGCACAAGCTTAAGGTTTGATGAACCCTAAGGTGGTGCTTTGCTTATTATTAAGATGTAGGCTACTTTGTTGAATGAAAGGTAGGCTAATATAGCCTAATAATAATAAAACGGTGAGAACATCATCAGTCAGACTCACATACATGCGCACTTAGCCAAACTAATGCAATCATACAGTATAGCATGCCTACTTCTTTTATTGTTGTAGTGTTTTGTCCACCACTTGTTTTTGGCTCAGTTTTATCAAGGGGCAAAGTGTTTTAAGGGGAGTTCTGTTTACTGCAGGCTCTAGCCTCACTCCCTCATTCTGTCCCTCTCCTCCTGAGTCTCCTCCTCACTGTGCATGCTACTGACACCGACACCGACACCACTATCATTAGCCACGGGAGCTGAAGAAGGTCCTGCTACTGCTGAAAACATGTCTGTCAATTTGACACATTTGGCAGCGTCTGCCTGAAGGGCCTGTTACTTTTTCTCACGCAGCTTCTCTGCACCTCCTTAGCGTTTCTTCTCCATGATCTCTATCACTATTCTAGCCTGGCAGATGCACACTGAAACTGCATGCAGTTCTCCTGTCACTGTGTGTTTATCTTTCACGCCGCACACCATTACGGACTATTCCATTTCATTGTGAAAGAAGGGGGTGTTTGTATAGGGACAGAAAACCTAGCCTATGTGATATTTTTGACTAAATTGTTTTGGGCCAGCCCAGTGTCAATTGAAAAAACAATGGGCCGCAGATCTAGGCCTACCACTTTTATGGGCCGGTTCAGGCCGGCGAGGCGCAGTTCATCTCCAACCAGCCTAATGTTTGTTCAGACACGCCTCCTGTGTGTACACACCTGAGTTTAGAGAACATGTTCACTTCTGTTTACAGATTACACAACACTTCTTCTATTAAATATTAACATGTTTACCCAGTTCTTTCAGGACAAAGCCACTCTTGTCATCTCAGTTAATACGGGACACATTTTAAAGATTTTATCTGATACTATGTGATATACTTTATCATCCCTTTAGGGACATTAGTTTTGGACTCCAAGCTGTTTGTTGTCCATGTGTACCCCCAGGCACTTATATGTGCTGACCACCTCCACATTGACCCCTTCAATGGAGACTGGTAGCATGTGTGGCTTAGATCTCCTGAAATCCACCACCAACTCCTTGGTTTTTTTTGCTTTCAGCTGCAGATGGTTGAGCCTGCACCATTGCACAAAGTCATATAACACAATATGCATGAATAGACAGTCTATACAAATGCTGAGATGTAGTAGAGAGTCAATGTACAATTGATGCAGAATGTGGTCTACATAGTGATGCAGATCAGTAGATGTACAAAAAATTGTATGACAACAAGAGCGTAAGATAAGATAGACTATTAATCCCACACTGGGGAAATTCCTGTGCTACAGCGGCTCAAAAGAAAAACAATGTACACACATCAGAATAACACAAATACACATAAAGTAGACATAGGAGAAAAAATAAACATAAAGTATAAGAACAAGAAAAATAGAAGCAGTTATAATAATAATAGTATTAAAAAACAGATATTTACACAATAAACATCCTTATATAAACAGACAGTATATATACACAGATATACAGATGAGTAAGGTGCGGATGAGTAGATATGACATATTGCACAGTTGAAGGTAACAAAGTGATAAATAAATAAATATGCATAGTGCAGAATATTGTCCAGTGATGGCTCATATTGCAGAAACTTCTGTGAGAAGTTACTACTTACGAGCTACTCTCTGCTCGGGGCTTTTCAGGTGCTGCCAGCATACCACTCCGCCCAGGTAGCAGAAGTAGCACTGCTTCGCCTTTCTGAGAATATAGTTCCCAGTTTATATAAGGTCAGGCAAAGTAGTAAAACTGATTTAAGTACATTTGGATCCAGTTTTAGTTAAAGGATCACATTAAGTAATACTTGTGTTTGTGTTGAGTCTGATCTGAGGTCTGTTTACCGGCTCAGATCCACAGTTCAGCTGTTATCTAACTGATGAAATCACTCTAACTCTCCCTCCAAAGTTCACTAATAGATAAGAGATGGGTGACTACAGTTGATACACATTTTACAAGTAATAATACTGTTTCCATGTTTGTTGACATTGTTGGAAATAGATGAATTCAGTTCTCTGTGTATTACTGAATACATAGTTGTGTTCTACTGGATTTTACTGTGTTTACATAAATAAAGGGGCCAGATTATAATGAATCATCACAACCTATGACCTCAGAGTTCCCCAAAACAGAGTTCCCAAAAGTGTGGGCGAGTCAGATTTTGGTGCTGACAATATTGTTTAATCCAAAGGACATGTTTATTGTTCATTGTGAAACAGCAGTTACTCAGTAATTTATTAATTTTAAGAATATAAATAAGAGGGAGAGACACCATGAGACACTAGAGATATCAGAGACATCAAAGACAACAGAGCATCCAAACACACTGACATCAGGATCTTCATCTTCAGACCATGAAGGTAAGTTTGTAACTTTATATATCTGATGGTTTGCCTAATTGTTAATCAGTAGTTTCAGTGTGTTAACAGCTTCAGCATGTGGTATATTGACATTCTATAACATTCTATACACTTTGACTTAAGAGTTGGTATAAGGGGATGCATGAACTTTATTCCACATTTACTGAGAACATCTGGAAATTGTTAACATGAGTAGAGGTCCCCCCAAGACAGAAGAGACCTTTTTTGGAGTTGTGCCAGATAACAGGCATTGATTGGTCAGTCTTCTGTTCGAATCCTATACTCACACATATCACGTCCTATGTTGATATAATGCATAGGATATATACGTTGTTCACACAAAGAAAAGGCGGAATGACTTTTTGGAAGATTGGGTTGGTCGTCGGTTTGTAAAATTGATGCTGAATCTTTGATTGTAATAAACCTTTTTATAATCAAGAACAGTGTCGGCGGATTCCTCTTCATACAGCATCACAGTATTACTATTTAAGACACCACAAGCACAAGCACATTTTAATCATTTGTGGCCCCAGAATTTGCTAACCCTAAATCTTAAGAATATAAATAAGAGGGAGAGACACCATGAGACACTAGAGATATCAGAGACATCAAAGACAACAGAGCATCTAAACACACTGACATCAGGATCTTCATCTTCATCTTCAACTGAAATCTGACCATGAAGGTAAGTTTGTAACTTTATATATCTGATGATTTGTCTAATTGTTAATCAGTAGTAGTAGTAGTAGTAGTAGTAGTAGTAGTAGTAGTAGTAGTATGTTAACAGGTTCAGCACAAGCACATTTGTGGCCCCAGAATTTGGACAGGGAAAGCAAAAGTCTTCATCTTGCTTTACAGAGTATTCTAGCTCTGCATGAGAGAGATACCAACGCAGGGGGAGAACCCTGTGGAAAAACCCACATAGAGCACGATGTCAGCACAGTTTGTTTTCAAATCAGCACCAACCAAAATGAGAATGCATCAACGACAGCAGAGTCTCCCTGATCCTGCTGCAGAGGCCAAAGAAATTTGTTCTTGATCAAACTAAATGACAACATCTCTTCTGTTCCAGCTGGTTTCAGTCGTCCTCCTCCTGCTGGCCCCCCTGTTGACCAGCTGCCAGCAGCTCGTTCTGCCGGTAGACTGCAGTGACATTTATAATAATGACAACAGCCGACCCTGTGGAGTGTACACCATCTATCCCATCGGAGCCACGTCTGCTGTCCAGGTACACTTCATCCTCTCTGGGACGCAGGTTGAACTTCAGATGATAATAATGTGAAGTTACAAGTTCTGACTGATGCTTCTGATACAACAGATTAGGGCTGGATTCAAAATGAATTGATTTCCCCAATCAAATCTATCTTTATTTATATGTTCCAACAATCAATTCATTAAATCCTGAGGTTCATCTTTTAAGAGGCTCTGTCCAGAATTGATCCGTCTGTATCATATGAAACTAGAAGACCATTGGCACCAACTATGTCATGCTAGCTTGTTGGGAAGGGGTCGGGGTTAAAAACCGATGGTGAGGCCATTTTTAAAAATGGGTCCTTTGGAATCTCACCTAAAGATATCTGAAGGAAATGTAAATCAATACTCACTTTAGAGTCTGTAGAGCTGAACCTTGTGTGTTAAATAAAAAGTACACATTATGTAAACAATACTTTTAATAATGCACCAGGTTAGATGGAACCTTGTACAATTGTAGAATCTCTTTCATCCATCTTCGTCTGCTTATCCGGGGTCGGGTCGCGGGGGCAGCAGCTCCAGCAGGGGACCCCAAACTTCCCTTTCCTGAGCCACATTAACCAGCTCCAACTGGGGGAACCAGAGGCATTCTCATAAATGAATAAATGCATAAAGAAATGCTGAAGTAAATGAATACATAAATACATAAATACAGGAATAAATACATAAATGCATACTGCATATATCTGCATAACTATTTATTTATTTATTTATTGAGACTTAAATCATGTTCCATCCTTCATTTTTTTTCTTTCTTTTATTATATTTTTTTATTTTATTTTACATAAACAGTGTAAAGATATTTCAAACATACATCTCATTATTCATATTCCAGATCCTTCACACTAGGACACAGACAAAAAATTCCATAAACATAAACAAAACTACAAAACACACAAATCAAACAACATAATAAATGCACTCAGATAACACTGTTATCCTTCATATGGCTTCACTTTTCAAACCCGGAATACATTTTTACAGTCTATGGTTAACCCCCACAATCACATTAACTAATACCTGTGTGTGTGTGTGTGTGTGTGTGTGTGTGTGTGTGTGTGTGTGTAGGTGTACTGTGACATGGGTTCCCAAGGAGGACGGTGGACGGTGAGTATTTTAACTGAAGTCAACACTTCCTGTAGTTCCTTCACAATAAATCACATCCCAGTAAATCCTTGTTGTCTGGAAACATGAGCTGTCAGATATCCTGTGTTTATCTAGTTAACCCCCCATCCCGTCCCCCCCAGGTGTTCCAGAGGAGGATGGACGGCACGGTGAACTTCTACAGGGGCTGGGATCACTACAAGACCGGCTTTGGTATCGCTGCTGGAGAGTACTGGCTCGGTGAGGAATGAAACCAAACTAACAGTCATGACTTCATCAAACTGTTTCTAAATGTTTGTTTGTTTTCAGGTCTGGAGTCTCTCTACCACCTGACTCAGAGGAGAAGGTACGAGCTGCTGGTCGACATGGAGGACTTTGAAGGAAACAAAACGTTCGCTCGTTACTCCTCGTTCTCCATCGACTCTGAGTCCTCCGGATACACACTGCATGTTTCTGGATTCACTGATGGAGGAGCAGGTGAGGTTTCCACATTAAGGACGAGAATTTCAGCCATTAATGTTGTGGAGTGTGACATTGGTTCATGCTACATACTTGTCCCTAAACAACTAAACAAAGAGTTAAACGAGGGGAGTCATGTCAATGCTGATAAAGTGATCACGAGTGCAGTTACACTTTTTAAAACTCCAGACAGCAATATAATATAATGGTGAGGGGAAACGGGTCTCTGAGACAGCTCTGAGACAGACAGGCATAACAGGGTTCTCTATGCCCTGGTGACTGACTGACAGGCTGGAGGTTGTAAGGCAACTTTATGTTTCTATACAGGCAGCACATTTCAGTAAAAAGGCTTTACATAAAACAATACAAATAAATGTAAACATTTGTGAAAAATAAATATTAAAAAGGCTAAAATAGAATAAGATCCAAAGAATAAGTTACAGTGCAGTTAAGAAATGAATAAATATTTGATTTAATAGGTTGTAGGGACGGGGAGGGAGGGGTTTATTTTGTGTGGAGTGTAAAATGTTTTTAATAAATAACAAAATGTTCAGAGTAAATAGGATAAATAGGTTTGGAATTCATTTTACATCTGAAATGTTTATTCAATTACAGATTGAGGGTAAGGGGGAAGTACCGAAAAAAGTGTTATAGATGACTCAATCTGTAGATTTATTGTTTTAATTAAATGTATATCCCATAATAAACATTAAACCTCACCAGTCCAGTGTTGTTAGTTCAGTAGTTGTATTATTTAGTTATACTTACTGTAGGTAGAGAAGTAGACTGTGGTATTTATTGGAGTAAATACACTCCAAAATATATATATCATTGTTAGTTGTATCATAATGTTGTGATTATACACTTGTTGTGTTTCTGTACGAGACTCCCTGAGTGTTCACAACGGACAGAAGTTCTCCACCTTCGACAAAGACCAGGACTCCTCTGATACTAGGAACTGTGCCAGATCATACCTGGGGGCGTTCTGGTACAACAACTGTTACGTTACAAATCCAAATGGTGTGTATCGTTGGGGGAATGACAGCACTATCGCTTCTGTTGGAGTGGATTGGGTAAAATGGAAAGGTCGTAACTACTCCCTGAAGACCATCAGCATGAAGATCCGTCCTGTGCTGTAGTTCTCCAGGACCAACGTACAGCAGAATATCAGCTCATCTCTTCTGATTTCTTTCTGTTTCTCTCATTAATCATTTAATCTCACAACAGGTTTTATTTTCCTTCTTGTTACTGTCTGTGATGGTTTAAAGCAGTCGCAGCTCGCTGCAACGTGGAAGAAAAGTCAGATGTGTCTCCAGTTGGGCGGCTGCAGCAGGAAAGTAGGGCCCATAATCTTTAAATGGAAACACATATATAGTCTGATCAGGTGTTAATCACTGCATGAACTGATAACACGAGTCTAAAAGAGAGAAAGAAGTAAAGAAAATAAAAAGTATAAAAAGATCTTTGTAGTTCAGGACAGCCAGTTGATGTTTGGTGGAGGTTTGAAACTCTAATGTGAATCTTTATCTGCTGTACGGTGACAATAAATAAGAAGCTGAGCATTAAGATGATCTCATGTCTTCACTTTGTCTTCTATGGAGGATACTTTTATTCATTATTAAAATTAGAAGTAAA
>NC_050194.1:5375441-5437941 GCF_008315115.2 Sander lucioperca | reverse complement strand
GGAATAATAATTATGATTTATACTTTATTGATCTGTTGTTGTTATTATTATACACATTATACACATTACACACAGGCCTGAATTACACACACATGCTCAGTACCTGTACATGCACTAATGGAGAGATGTCAGAGTGGGGGGGCTGCCCATGGAAAGACGCCCCGAGCAGTTGGGGGTTTGGTGCCTTGCTCAAGAGCACCTTGGCAGTGCCCAGGAGGTGAACTGGCACCTCTCCACCAGTCCACCACCATACTTTGGTCCGTCCAAACACACATACACACACACACACACACACACACACACACACACTGCCACTGTCCCCGTGATTACGTTGTTTTTCTGACTGCCAGCGTTCACACGTTTGGGATACGTGTTCTTCTTCTTCTGTTATATTGGCATTTGGCATAACCTAACTGCCATCAACTGTTGGCCGTAGCCTAGAGCATCAGGTGGGTGAAAACATGGAGGCCACAATCATTTGCTGCTCTTTTCTTATGCGAGCATACAACAGCACATGGACAGGTGTTTGTGTTATCTGCAGGACAACCAACGGGAAAGGACACGGATAATGTGTTGTTTTTTATACATAGGCCTTTTTATGAATAATTTGAAACATGTTATGTCTGTGTATGTTTCTTGGTAGAGGCGTTTGACCACAATAAACAGTTTATTGTCATTGAAATATTTTCAGTCAACCAAAGTCAGCTGTCCGCAACGCGTCACCAACTGGGAAACTCTGTTAGCAACATCTAGCCCGAGTTTCCCACCTCTGAGTCCAACATGAAGTGATGTGAATGATGACGTTTTCACTAGGAAATTTTTAATGAATGCATGGACAGTCCTGAACAGAAGCAGTCTGTTTACTAAGTTACATCATGGAGAGATGTGTTGGTGTTGGCTGCAGATATTAACCCTGTAGAGCTAAACTGTCAGCACAGTGGGGGCGGAGATTCATCACGGCTAACCCTAACTCTAAGAGTATAAATAAGAGGGAGAGACACCATGACACACCAGAGATATCAGAGACATCAAAGACAACAGAGCGTCCAAATACACTGACATCAGGATCTTCATCTTCAGTTCAACTGAAATCTGACCATGAAGGTAAGTTTGTAACTTTATATATCTGATGGTTTGTCTAATTGTTAATCAGTAGTTTCAGTATGTTAACAGGTTCAGCACAAGCACATTTTAGGCATTTGTGGCCTCGGAATTTGGACGGGGAAATCAAAAGTCTTCATCTTGCTTTACAGAGTATTCTAGTTCTGCATGAGAGAGATACCAACGCAGGGGGAGAACCCTGTGGAAAAACCCACATAGAGTACGATGTCAGCACAGTTTGTTTTCAAATCAGCACCAACCAAAATCAGAATGCATCAACAACAGCAGAGTCTCCCTGATCCTGCTGCAGAGGTCAAAAGTCAGAAATGTGTTCTTGACCAAACTAAAAGACAACATCTCTTCTGTTCCAGCTGGTTTCAGTCGTCCTCGTCCTGCTGGCCCCCCTGTTGACCAGCTGCTACCCGTTCTTTCTGCCGTTGGACTGCAGTGACATTTATTATAATTACCAATGCCGACACAGTGGAGTGTACACCATCTATCCCATCGGAGCCACGTATGCTGTCCAGGTACACTTCATCCTCTCTGGGACGCAGGTTGATCTTCAGATGATAATAATGTGAAGTTACAAGTTCTGACTGATGCTTCTGATACAACAGATTAGGGCTGGATTAAAAAAAAAATGATTTCCCCAATCAAATCTATCTCTATATAAATGTTCCAACAATCAATTCATGAAGTCCTGAGGTTCATCTTTTAAGAGGCTCTGTCCAGAATTGATCCGTCTGTATCATATGAAACTAGAAGACCATTGGCACCAACTATGTCATGCTAGCTTGTTGGGAAGGGGTCGGGGTTAAAAACCGATCCACCGAACCATGGCCATTTTTAAAAGGGGTCCTTTGGAATCTCACCTAAAGATATCTAGGACGTCCTACCTCAACATATGGCAAGAGAATGAGGGCGTGCCCTGACAGTACCTAGGTAAGGACTACTAGCCAGTCAGAAGTAGAGTATGAGGGCGTGCCACGCTAGCAGCTAGGTGAGCATTATAACGTGTGTTCCAAAGTGACCACGTTTGTCTCTGAAGTAAAGGCTGGACTACAATAGAGCTGTTTGGAGCAGTTTGTGAAGATTAGAAAGATTAGAATGTAGAAAATTAATTTATAGCATTAATTTTTTTATTCTTTTATGTATTCTTTTATTTATTCATGCATTTATTACTGTGTATATCTATTCATTTATTTATTCATTCCTGTATTTATTTATATATTTATTAATACATTTATTTATTTATTGACACTTAAGTCATGTTCCGTCTTCCATGTGGCTTCACTTTTCAAAACCAGAATAATACCATTATTTTTACAGTCTATGGTTAAACCCCACATTAACTAATACCTGTGTTTGTGTGTAGGTGTACTGTGACATGGTCTCAGAAGGAGGACGGTGGACGGTGAGTATTTTAACTGAAGTCAACACTTCCTGTAGTTCCTTCACAATAAATAGAATAGAATTGAATAGAATGCCTTTTATTGTCATTATGCACGTGTACAACAAGATTAAAAGCAACTCCTTTCCAGTGTCAACATGTACGTAGGAGAAATGTAACAACATGAAATAAAATACGTAGTGCAAAAGAAGGGACGGGGGGGTAAGGTGCACAGTTCTGAGACGCTATATTCATATATATAAATATGTAGATATGGTTTTATGTACAGTGTGATATGCAGTGTGAAGTGAAGTAATGATATTGCACAGTAGTGAAATTGCACTGAATTGTCAATATTTCAAAAGTATTAAATATTAAATATTGCACAGTATGTGGGTAGTCACATTCCAGTAAATCCTTGTTGTCTGGAAACATGAGCTGTCAGATATCTTGTGTGTTTAGCTAGTTAACCCCCCATCCCGTCCCCCCCAGGTGTTCCAGAGGAGGATGGACGGCACGGTGAACTTCTACAGGGGCTGGGATCAATACAAGACCAGCTTTGGTGACCCTGCTGGAGAGTACTGGCTCGGTGAGGAATGAAACCAAACTAACAGTCATGTCTTCATCAAACAGTTTCTAAATGTTTGTTTGTTTTCAGGTCTGGAGTCTCTCTACCACCTGACTCAGAGGAGAAGGTACGAGCTGCTGGTGGACATGGAGGACTTTGAAGGAAACAAAGTGTTCGCTCGTTACTCCTCGTTCTCCATCGACTCTGAGTCCTCTGGATACACACTGCATGTTTCTGGATTCATTAATGGAGGAGCAGGTGAGGTTTCTACATTAAGGACGAGAATGTCAGCCATTAATGTTGTGGAGTGTGACATTGGTTCATGCTTCATACTTGTCCCTAAACAACTAAACAAAGAGTTAAACGAGTTGCTGAGAAATCAGATCAGTCCTCTGTTTACATTTCATGAGTCACATGGTTTCATATTTTTATCTAATTCTGTTTTAATGAAGAAATTTAAGAGCAAACAAACATTGTCAATGATTTGAGTGTTTATCAGGTTTAGTGTTGGGTACCGTATCCTGAACTTTTTATGGTACCGACCGAATTACGACGGTAATACCGATGACTGATTCACGTTAAATCAAATGGTGCCAAATTTCTGTACCTGAAAGCGCGTAAGCTCAACCTTGTCCGTCCTCTCTGCATGTTGACAGAGAGCGGGGCTCAGCGCTGATACACAAGTCTGCAGAGTTGAGGTTCAGACGGACAAAAATACGACTCTTTGTTCAAGAGTCATGTCAATGCTGATAAATTGGTCGCGAGTGTAGTTACACTTTTCAAAACTCCACACAGCAATATAATATAATGGTGAGGGAGTGTAAAATGTTTTTAATAAATAACAAAATGTTCAGAGTAAATAGGATAAATAGGTTTGGAATTATTTTTGCTAACTGAAATGTTTATTCTATCACGGATTGAGGGTAAGGGGGAAGTACCGAAAAAAGTGTTACAGCTGACTCAATCTGTAGATTTATTGTTTTAATTAAATATATATACCATAATAAACATTAAACGTCACCACTCCAGTGTTGTTAGTTCAATAGTTGTATTATTTAGTTATACTTACTGTAGGTAGAGAAGTAGACTGTGGTATTTACTGGAGTAAAGATATATATAATTGTTAGTTGTATCATAATGTTCTGATTATACCATAGGCATCGATTTCGGTGGGGACGGTGGGGACGGTGGGGACGCGTACCTATCAGATTTCGTCATGAGTCATTTTGTACCCACCACTTTTTTTGAAAACCTCAAGCTCAATTTAGTTCAAAAAAATAAAGTTCATAACACATATAATTCTTGAGCGACAGATGCCAACAAATCCACAAAAATCTCTACTATCCCCACAGGGCAGGCACAGACACAGCTGCTCTGCTGCTGCTACTCGCTCCTCTGCTCACAACAAGCAGAACATAGTGGGTCATATGTCTAATGCTTTTTGAAAACTTAATGCTTTCTTCTTCATAAAACCTGTCGGACATCATGACATTTTCGTAGACATTTTTATTAGTGCTCAAATGATTAAAATATATAATCGCGATTAATCGCATTAATGTGATAGTTAACTCGCAATTAATCACACATTTTTATCTATTCTAAATGTCCCTTGATTTCATTTTGTCCCATTATTTTTTTCTCATTTTAATGCTCTTATCAACATGGAAAAGTGGATCGGCTTGCTTTGTGCAAATGTTTTTTTATTGAGAACAACTTTGGCATACTGTAGTGTTCAATTTCACACTAACATTCTCACTTAGAGCAGTCATTCACACTTGGAGCAAATAATCTCTCACACAATGTAACGGCTTTGACGAGGGGGCGGAGAATTGGCATCAGCTGTGTGCTTGGCCATCAGCTGTGAACGTGGTGGACGTGCTGCGATGATAGCTCAGTTCACAATGACAAAACACACAGATCACTTTATTCTGGTCAATGGAACCATTTGGCAACTTGTTAAAAGTAAACTTTCCATTCATAATCTTATTGGCATCCATTTCGGCGTCTCACGCTCGCCATCCACTCAAAACGTAACGTTAGCCTACTACTCTTTGGCCGGCTCGGAAGCCCAAACAAGTGTGTGCGGTGTGTCTGTTTGTCTGTCTGTGTTTTGTTTCCGGTCTAGCTAGATCCGGTGTGGTGTTGTAGTTTTTCAGTTGTTGCAACAGCATGTGAAAAAAACTACAAAGTTTGCTAGGCCAAAAAGAACGTTAATCTCGCAATAAAAAAATTGACGCCGTTAAAATGGGTTTGCATTAACGCCGTTAATAACGCGTTTAACTGACAGCACTAATTTTTATTCATTTATTCAGCTACAAGACAGCGTCTTTCAAAACATGACCTGCACGAAAGAGAAAAAAAATAATGAATGCATCTCTGTTCCCAGCACATTTCAAACCAAACTGACACCCATGGATTATACACTTGTTGTGTTTCTGTAGGAGACTCCCTGAGTTTTCACAACGGACAGAAGTTCACCACCTTTGACAAAGACCAGGACACCTGGGAGGGGAACTGTGCCAAATTAAGCCTGGGGGCGTTCTGGTACAAAAACTGTCAAACTACAAATCCAAACGGTCTTTATCGTTGGGGGGCTGACAACACTACCCCTAATGTTGGAGTGGAGTGGTACCATTGGAAATTTACTAACTACTCCCTGAAGACCATCAGCATGAAGATCCGTTGTGTGCCGTAGTAAAGAAAATGAAAAGTATAAAAAGATCTTTGTAGTTCAGGACAGCCAGTTGATGTTTGGTGGAGGTTTGAAACTCTAATGTGAATCTTTATCTGCTGTACGGTGACAATAAATAAGAAGCTGAGCATTAAGATGATCTCATGTCTTCACTTTGTCTCCTGAGTCTTTCTGTCTGGACTCTCTAATGGAAGATGGACTCATGATGGGTCTGAAATCAGTTACAACTCTCCTCGTATCAGCTGAACAAAAAGCAACAGCTGGAGCAGGACATCACACAACAGCACCGACTGTTAGACATGAACACATTTTGGTAACTTTTGGGGAGGAAAGCTACGAGATGATCTTCTTAAAAACCTCTTTAATGTTTTCTTCATAAAAAACATTTCTACATTATTTAAATATTACTGAAAATATATATTTTTAAATTTCTAAAATATTACTAAAAACATTGCTGAAATTCATAAAAATAATCATATAAAATCAGTAAAACAGTTACTAAAAATACTTATATTGAACCATATCAGTTAAACTGTTAAAGCTATTAAAGCTTTGAATTAAAGAAAAATAGCTCTAACCGCGCAGAGTATTGACACACAATCAGACACACACACACACACACACACACACAGACAAAGACGCACACACACACACAGACACACACATACACACACACACATACACAGACACACACGCACACACGCCCACAGACACACACACACAACACCCTTAATCACACACACACATAGACACACAAATGCAGACATACACACACACACACACACACACACACACACACACACACACACACACACACAAACACACCGCCCCCCCACACACACATTCCTGAGCAGAAGCAGTCTGTTTACTGGAAGTCACATCATCATGGAGAGATGTGTTGGCTGCAGATATTAACCCTACGGAGTTAGACTCTCAGCACAGTGGGGGTGGAGTTATCACTGCTAACCCTAAACCTTAAGAATATAAATAAGAGGGAGAGACACCATGAGACACTAGAGATATCAGAGACATCAAAGACAACAGAGCATCTAAACACACTGACATCAGGATCTTCATCTTCATCTTCAACTGAAATCTGACCATGAAGGTAAGTTTGTAACTTTATATACCTGATGGTTTGTCAAATTGTTAATCAGTAGTAGTAGTAGTAGTAGTAGTAGTAGTAGTAGTAGTACTATGTTAACAGGTTCAGCACAAACACATTTGTGGCCCCAGAATTTGGACAGGGAAAGCAAAAGTCTTCATCTTGATTTACAGAGTATTCTAGCTCTGCATGAGAGAGATACCAACGCAGGGGGAGAACCCTGTGGAAAAACCCACATAGAGTACGATGTCAGCACAGTTTGTTTTCAAATCAGCACCAACCAAAATGAGAATGCATCAATGACAGCAGAGTCTCCCTGATCCTGCTGCAGAGGTCAAAGTCAGAAATGTGTTCTTGATCAAACTAAATGACAACATCTCTTCTGTTCCAGCTGGTTTCAGTCGTCCTCCTCCTGCTGGCCCCCCTGTTGACCAGCTGCCACCCGCTTGTTCTGCCGTTGGACTGCAGTGACATTTATAATAATGACAACAGCCGACCCAGTGGAGTGTACACCATCTATCCCATCGGAGCCACGTCTGCTGTCCAGGTACACTACGCTACCCTAGAATAATAAGGTTCTATCTGACATTTTTGTCAAAATTGAGTTATTTACATATTCTTACTCTGGTATAACTTGT
The DNA here is from genome assembly GCF_008315115.2 of Sander lucioperca. NCBI lineage: Eukaryota > Metazoa > Chordata > Actinopteri > Perciformes > Percidae > Sander > Sander lucioperca. The sequence goes on along the minus strand of NC_050194.1, from coordinate 5,430,447 downwards.
GAACATTATTTAAGGTGTTTTTAAAAAATAAAATTAATTTTGGGCGTTTTATTCAGAAAACAAAAAGGTTCTATCTACAAAGTTACACTCAGACTTGGAGTTATAAGGTTCTATCTGTGGTCCAATCATCTTTTGGAATATTAACAGAAGGACCAATCAAATACTGTTTCTTTATGGTGCCAGGTTGTTTAGCGCTAGTTAATGTTAGCTAGCGTTAGCTAACGTTAGCTAGCATTACCTAACATGACCTAAGTCTAAAAGTTGTCCTCAGCAAAATCCAAACGCTATAATGCAACTACAAGTGGAAATTCAGTCATATCCCCTCATTTCCTTGCCAAACGTCATATCCAACTTGATTTGCATCATATTCTAAGACTTACTGTTAGCTAACACTAGCTAACGTTAGCTAACATTAGCTAACATTAGCTATATTTAAAAGTTGTCTTCGACTTCAGCAGAATCCAAAAGCATGAGAAAGAAAGAAATTACTTCAACATAATCCCATTGTTGGTTAGGGCTTGTCTCAAAATGATGGCTAAATTACATGTAGGCTACTAAATTAACATTAGCACACTATCAGTAGCCTGGTAAGATAGCCTATTTGGTAGTGATTATCTCCTCATTGCAAGTAAAAGCATGTATCTCAATCCATTTTAAGTAACCAGTCTTAGGTTTGAAATACCTTCTTCATAAGAAAAACATTTCTGATCAGTTTTATCTGAATGAGTATTGCTATATGAAATATTGTATGACGCGTTTTACATTTAAATTGTTTAAAAATGATTTGATAAACCTTTAAAATAAAGACTGATTTTAAATATTCATTCAACTTGTTTTGCTTTTCTACTGAAAAGACTGATGAACTGAAGGACCTGACAAGCATCAGACCATGCATTTTTAGAATCATTCATTTACATTTAACTTACTGTTATCTTAAATACGGAATATTATGCACTGGAAAAATATTGTGTTGCACAGTAAGTGCATGAAGATTTAACATATTAACCAATAAAAAGACACTTTTTATTATATAAATTGAACAGTCCAACAGTATGTATAAGTAAATTGTTTAAATTATTTGATAATCATTGTTCCTTTTTCTGTTTTTGAAGATATAACCTTATAATTCCAAGGCTGCTGTTAGTTTTTAGAACTAAAAGGTTCTATCTACAATTGACCTGTTTCAAAAAACCTAATTTACAATTCATGTAGAATTTTAATATCTCAGATGTAGAATACATTCATGGTGTATGTAACTCAGGTGCTATAAAGAAATGTGCTCCATTTGTCAGTTTTGCTATTTGCAATGCTAAAACTTTAAATCTCAATATCTCAAAACTGATCTGAACGCAGAGAGAACCCTATTATTCTGAGTTAGCAACTTCATCCTCTCTGGGACGCAGGTTGAACTTCAGATGATAATAATGTGAAGAGTTACAAGTTCTGACTGATGCGTCTGATACAACAGATTAGGACTGGATTAAAAAAAATAGATTTCCCCAATCAAATCAATCTTTATTTAAATGTTCCAACAATCAATTCATTAAATCCTGAGGTTCATCTTTTAAGAGGCTCTGTCCAGAATTGATCCGTCTGTATCATATGAAACTAGAAGACCATTGGCACCAACTATGTTATGCTAGCTTGTTGGGAAGGGGTCGAGGTTAAAAACCGATGGTGAGGACAAAACTGGCATGGCCATTTTTAAAAGGGTTCCTTTGGAATCTCACCTAAAGATATCTAGGACCTCCTACCTCATTAACATATGGACACCGAAATACAGAAATAAATGAATGTAGGTGGACAAAAAAATTGAAAAATAACTTTAAAACATTAATTAATTTTTTATTTTTGACGAAGGTCCATTAATTTTACAGTCTATGGTTAACCCCTACAATCACATTAACTAATACCTGTGTGTGTGTGTGTGTGTGTGTGTGTGTGTGTGTGTGTGTGTGTAGGTGTACTGTGACATGGGTTCAGAAGGAGGACGGTGGACGGTGAGTATTTTAACTGAAGTCAACACTTCCTGTAGTTCCTTCACAATAAATCACATCCCAGTAAAATCCTTGTTGTCTGGAAACATGAGCTGTCAGATATCTTGTGTGTTTATCTAGTTAACCCCCCATCCCGTCCCCCCCAGGTGTTCCAGAGGAGGATGGACGGCACGGTGAACTTCTACAGGGGCTGGGATCAATACAAGACCGGCTTTGGTATCGCTGCTGGAGAGTACTGGCTCGGTGAGGAATGAAACCAAACTAACAGTCATGTCTTCATCAAACTGTTTCTAAATGTTTGTTTGTTTTCAGGTCTGGAGTCTCTCTACCACCTGACTCAGAGGAAAAGGTACGAGCTGCTGGTCGACATGGAGGACTTTGAAGGAAACAAAGTGTTCGCTCGTTACTCCTCATTCTCCATTGACCCAGAGTCCTCTGGATACACACTGCATGTTTCTGGATTCACTGATGGAGGAGCAGGTGAGGTTTCTACATTAAGGACGAGAATTTCAGCCATTAATGTTGTGGAGTGTGACATTGGTTCATGCTACATACTTGTCCCTAAACAACTAAACAAAGAGTTAAACGAGTTGCTGAGAAATCAAATCAGTCCTCTGTTTACATTTCATGAATCACATGATTTCATATTTTTATCTAATTCTGTTTTAATGAAGAAATTTAAGAGCAAACAAACATTGTCAATGATTTGAGTGTTTATCAGGTTTAGTGTTGGGTACCGTATCCTGAACTTTTTATGGTACCGACCGAATTACGGCGGTAATACGGATGACTGATTCACGTTAAACAAATGGTGCCAAATTTCTGTACCTGAAAGCGCGTAAGCTCAACCTTGTCCGTCCTCTCTGCATGTTGACAGAGAGCGGGGCTCAGCGCTGATACACAAGTCTGCAGAGTTGAGGTTCAGACGGACAAAAATACGACTCTTTGTCCAAGTCACGGGGAGTCATGTCAATGTCGATAAAGTGGTCGGAGTGCAGTTACACTTTTCAAAACTCCACACAGCAATATAATATAATGGTGAGAGGAAAGGGGTCGCGGTGCGGTTAAACTTCCTCTGAGACAGACAGACAGAACAGGGTTCTCTATGTCCTGGTGACTGACTGACAGGCTGGAGGTTGTAAGGCAACTTTATGTTTCTATACAGGCAGCACATTTCAGTAAAAACATAAAACAATACAAATAAATGTAAACAGTCATGAAAAATAAAAATTTAAAATGCTAAAATAGAATAAGATCCAAAGAATAAAAGTTACAGTGTAGTTAAGAAATGAATAAATATTTGATTTAATAGGTTGTAGGGACGGGAGAGGGAGGGGTCTATATTTAGCCTGGTTGACACCAGACCCTTCTCAGTTGTAACTGAGAGTGGGGGGTCTGGGGAAGGTTCATTGATAGTTAATTTCCAAAGGGGCGTAACCAACGGACGCCGCTCAAATGCCTCTGGGCGCATTGGATAGTCCAACCAATCAGAACAACGATCCGGGTGACGCTGCGCTTCGGTAGCCGTCATGTTGAATGTAAACAAAAAGCTGCTCGCCGTTGCGCTATCGTCGTTGCGTAAAGCCCGCCTCAACAGTTGTGATTGGTGCCTCGATTTCGGGGACATTGGAAATGGGCTGGAATGGGCTCTTCACCAGACTGACTTACAGAGCAAATCTCAAATTTGCCGGAAGTTCGTCAGGGTTTACCCAGGCTAGTCTATTTTGTGTGGAGTGTAAAATGTTTTTAATAAATAACAAAATGTTCAGAGTAAATAGGATAAATAGGTTTGGAACTATCTTTACATCTGAAATGTTTATTCTATTACGAGTTGAGGGTAAGGGGGAAGTACCGAAAAACATGTTACAGATGACTCAATCTGTAGATTTATTGTTTTAATTAAATATATATACCATAATATCATCATCATCATCATCATCAACTTTTTATTCCAGACTCAAGGTCCATTCAAAAGACACAGCCATGCCATACAACATACCTTAAAATGAAATAGAAACATATTCAAAGAAATAAAAACAGAAGAAACAACAATAATCAGAAAACATAATAAATACTAAACGTCACCAGTCCAGTTAGTTAGTTAGTTCAGTAGTTGTGTTATTTAGTTATACTTACTGTAGGTAGAGAAGTAGACTGTGGTATTTACTGGAGTAAATACACTCCAAAAATATATATCATTGTTAGTTGAATCATAATGTTGTGATTATACACTTGTTGTGTTTCTGTAGGAGACGCCCTGAGTGGTCACAACGGAATGAAGTTCTCCACCTTTGACAAAGACCAGGACCCCCATTCAGGGAACTGTGCCAGATCACACCTGGGGGCGTTCTGGTATGCTGCCTGTCACTATGCAAATCCAAACGGTGTTTATCGTTGGGGGGCTGACAACACTCTCTATGCTGTTGGAGTGGATTGGCACCAATGGAAAGGTCATGACTACTCCCTGAAGACCATCAGCATGAAGATCCGTCCTGTGCTGTAGTTCTCCAGGACCAACGTACAGCAGAATATCAGCTCATCTCTTCTGATTTCTTTCTCTTTCTCTCATTAATCATTTAATCTCACAACAGGTCTTATTTTCCTGAAACTGGGCACCAGCACAAGAAAACCAACTGATGTTTGTAAATCTTGTTACCGTCTGTGATGGTTTAAAGCAGTCGCAGCTCGCTGCAACGTGGAAGAAAAGTCAGTTGTGTCTCCAGTTGGGCGGCTGCAGCAGGAAAGTAGGGCCCATAATCTTTAAATGGAAACACATATATAGTCTGATCAGGTGTTAATCACTGCATGAACTGATAACACGAGTCTAAAAGAGAGAAAGAAGTAAAGAAAATGAAAAGTATAAAAAGATCTTTGTAGTTCAGGACAGCCAGTTGATGTTTGGTGGAGGTTTGAAACTCTAATGTGAATCTTTATCTGCTGTACGGTGACAATAAATAAGAAGCTGAGCATTAAGATGATCTCATGTCTTCACTTTGTCTTCTATGGAGGATACTTTTATTCATAATTAAAATAAAATAATTACAAATATTATTTTACTACACTGGTGGGAATAATCAGCGCATAATTACATTATAATATATATACATATATATTATAATCACACCTAAAAAACAAAGGAATTCAAAAAAGCTAAGTTAAAAATTCAAAATAATAATTAGAAAATATAAAATGACAATGAAAAGAGGCAGAAACTTAAAATAAAAAACTTTTAAAACTAAATTAAGTTTTAGTTTTTTATTTTCAATCTGATTATTTATGACTATGACTTTTTGACTTTTTACAACACATACTGTAAAAAATGATGAAAAAAGTCATAGTATAGTATGTTGAATAATGATTTCCAAAAACAATTTGAAATGTGGACTCGTCAGACTGCAGCAGGCATCAAATTCAAAATGAGTGAATATTTGCAAAAAAAACTTTAAAAAAAGTTCATCAGTTTGAACAACAACACATTTCTGTTGTTCAGACACAAAACCTAATAAAAAGTAAAATAAAAAAACAAAATATCCTTAGGTGAACATTGTTCTCAGGCATTGATTACATGCCTTATGTTGTAAATAAAGCAACTATAAAAATGCATCTGCAGTATACTGTATTTTGTGTCAATGTAGTGACCTCAGTATCATTTTGCCAACCCACTCCTTTAATTCTTAATACATTTAATTTTATGCCAACATACTTTTATTTTGAAATTATTTTTCTGATTGAAATTTCAGTTTTTATTTGTGTAGGAAACACGGACACAATCAGCTTTAAAAACAAAATATAAAATATGAAGCATTTTATTTATTATATCCGAAGTTTAAAAGAAAAAGGGTCTGGAGTGCTCATTTTTTATTTATATGTAATATTTTTATTTTTTACATTTATTTTTTATGTTATATATATTTTTTTAATAGTTTTAATATAATTGTTCATGATATTGATTGATTCTAATGTAAGAGTGTAATCCAGCTGCAGTGACTCAGTCTGACCACACGGGGGCAGCAGCTGATCTCTGCTGTTGGGATTAGTTATGGCTGCAAACACCATCTACTGACATGAGAGAACAGGGAGGGAGTTAGGGTAATGTAAACCAATTCTTACCAGTGCTTCTTGATTGGGAATCAAATGAATGATTGATTATTTCAAATCAAAAGATGTGCAACGAGACTGAGGTAACAGCCTTAAGCTTGCTTTTTAAAAATGTAAAAATAAATTATACAGCACAATATGTCAAGATAGTCTGCAGTTAGTTGCACCCATTTCTCAAGCGCTTCCGTTAATTTTTTAGATTTGGTTTCCTCCACAGGTCTGTGGCGACTTGCACTCTCCAACATAGTAGGCTCGTTGGAGATGAGCCAGGTCTGTGCCAATCGTTCACCGGCGATAGCCGCCCAATGCATGCCAGTTAGATTTGTGTCCAACTTGAGCCGTACTTGCTCTGACGTCATGCACACGTGGGCAGGGACGGACTGGGACCAAAAATCGGCCCAGACCGGCCCACCACATAAGATCACAAATACCACCCGTCCTTGAGCTCCCCTGAATATGTATACCAACTCCTACTCCTTAAAACTACTAACGCCATGTAATGAATAAGCAAGAATCAGTGAGAGTTGACACATTAAATATTTAAAAAAAGTGCCATTTATTAATATATTTATTCATGAATAATAAAACCAGCTATATATATATATATTTTTTTTTTTATTACACAACTGAAGAGGCCCTATGCTTTAATTGAAGAGCTCTAGAATGGGTCTTTGTCTGCCAATGCAGATAGAAAAGCTAGAATTCTTGTTATGAAAGTTTGCATGATGGCCAATGTTTATCTAGGCTACTTTAAGGACACAAATGCACAAGCTTAAGGTTTGATGAACCTAAGGTGGTGCTTTGCTTATTATTAAGATGTAGGCTACTTTGTTGAATGAAAGGTAGGCTAATATAGCCTAATAATAATAAAACGGTGAGAACATCATCAGTCAGACTCACATACCTGCGCACTTAGCCAAACTAATGCAATCATACAGTATAGCATGCCTACTTCTTTTATTGTTGTAGTGTTTTGTCCACCACTTGTTTTTGGCTCAGTTTTATCAAGTGTTTTAAGGGGAGTTCTGTTTACTGCAGGCTCTAGCCTCACTCCCTCATTCTGTCCCTCTCCTCCTGAGTCTCCTCCTCACTGTGCATGCTACTGACACCGACACCGACACCACTATCATTAGCCACGGGAGCTGAAGAAGGTCCTGCTACTGCTGAAAACATGTCTGTCAATTTGACACATTTGGCAGCGTCTGCCTGAAGGGCCTGTTACTTTTTCTCACGCAGCTTCTCTGCACCTCCTTAGCGTTTCTTCTCCATGATCTCTATCACTATTCTAGCCTGGCAGATGCACACTGAAACTGCATGCAGTTCTCCTGTCACTGTGTGTTTATCTTTCACGCCGCACACCATTACGGACTATTCCATTTCATTGTGAAAGAAGGGGGTGTTTGTATAGGGACAGAAAACCTAGCCTATGTGATATTTTTGACTAAATTGTTTTGGGCCAGCCCAGTGTCAATTGAAAAAACAATGGGCCGCAGATCTAGGCCTACCACTTTTATGGGCCGGTTCATGGGCCGGACCACCGGCGAGGCGCAGTTCATCTCCAACCAGCCTAATGTTTGTTCAGACACGCCTCCTGTGTGTACACACCTGAGTTTAGAGAACATGTTCACTTCTGTTTACAGATTACACAACACTTCTTCTATTAAATATTAACATGTTTACCCAGTTCTTTCAGGACAAAGCCACTCTTGTCATCTCAGTTAATACGGGACACATTTTAAAGATTTTATCCGATACTATGTGATATACTTTATCATCCCTTTAGGGACATTAGTTTTGGACTCCAAGCTGTTTGTTGTCCATGTGTACCCCCAGGCACTTATATGTGCTGACCACCTCCACATTGACCCCTTCAATGGAGACTGGTAGCATGTGTGGCTTAGATCTCCTGAAATCCACCACCAACTCCTTGGTCTTTGTTGCGTTCAGCTGCAGATGGTTGAGCCTGCACCATTGCACAAAGTCATATAACACAATATGCATGAATAGACAGTCTATACAAATGTTGAGATGTAGTAGAGAGTCAATGTACAATTGATGCAGAATGTGGTCTACATAGTGATGCAGATCAGTAGATGTACAAAAAATTGTATGACAACAAAGGTGGGGAGAACAGTTGAGCATGCCAGGGCAGATGAATAGTACAAAAGAGCGTAAGATAAGATAGACTTTATTAATTTATTAATAATAGTAGTATTAAAAAACATACATATTTACACAATAAACATCCTTATATGAACATACAGTATATATACACAGATATACAGATTAGTAATGAGTAAGGTGCGGATGAGTAGATATGACATATTGCACAGTTGAAGGTAACAAAGTGATAAATAAATAAATAAATATGCATAGTGCAGAATATTGTCCAGTGATGGCTCATATTGCAAAAATAGCTAGCAGTGCTACATTATGATGTTGTATTAAAGAGTCTGACTGCTGCTGGAATGAAGGAGCTGTGGTAGCACTGAGGGTCCAGCAGTCTGCTGCTGAAGGAGCTGCTCAGGGAACTCCAAGTCTCATGTAGGGAGTGAGAGGTGTTGCCCATGATTGATCCCAGCCGGGCTAACATCCTCCTCTCCCCCACCTCCTCTATAGTGTCCAGAGGGCAGACCAGAACAGAGCTAGCCCTCTTCACCAGTCTGTTTAGCTTTTTCCTGTCCCTCTCTGTGCTCCCTGCTCCCCAGGAGGCTACTGCATAAAAGATTGCAGACACAACCACAGGGTCATAAAAGGTTTTTAACAGAGTCCTGCACACACCAAAGGACCTCAGCCTCTTCAGCAGGTGGAGACGGCTTTGGCCCTTTTTGTACAAGACGTCTGTGTTTTTGGACCAGTCCAGTTTATTGTTGAGATGAACACCCAGGTATTTGTATGCCTCCCCCATTTCTATGTTGACACCCTGGATGATCACTGGTGTAGTACCAGGCGGCCTCCTGCAAAAGTCAACCACCATCTCCTTTGTCTTGCTGGCGTTGATGTGAAGGTGGTTTGACTCACACCAGTTGACAAAGTCCCAGATGACCTCCCGGTATTCCTGATCATTCTCCTCTGATACCCTCACTTCTTCTTCTGCCTGTGAAAGCTGCTTTTTTTGTACCTGAAGTCTGCTGTAAACACGGTGAAGAGAAACAGGGCGAGCACTGTACCCTGTGGTGCTCCTGTGCTGCTCATCACCACATCAGACACACAGTGCTGGAGCCTCACATACTGTGGTCTGTCAGTGAGGTAACTGATGGTCCATGCAGACAGGTGGGGGTCAACTCCAGCTCCCAATCGCTTCCCCTAGAGCAGTGATGGTTGAATTATATTGAAAGCACTGGAGAAATAAAAAAAACATGACCCTCACAGTGCTCCCAGTGTTCTCCAGGTGTGACAGTGATCTGTATGATAGATAGATAATGCCATCCTCCACCCCTATGCCTGGTTGGTAATTGAACTATAGGGGGTCCAGTTCTGAGCTCACCAGGGTTCTCAGGTGTTGCAACACATCCTCTCTAAGGTCTTCATCAGATGAGAAGTTAAGGCCCCCAGTCTGAAGTGGTTGGGCTCCCTGGGATGCGCAGTTTTAGGAACTGGGACCACACACAAAGTCTTCCACAGGACTTGAACTCGCTCCAGATTCAGGCTCAGGTTGAAGATGTGCAGGATGACCTCACTGAGCTGATCTGCACACTCTTTAAGCAGTCTGGAGCAGATTCCACTCGGGCCCGGGGCCTTCCTTGCCTTGATCTTTTTTAGCTCCTTCTTCACCTGATTGACTGTCAGAAAGAGACTGCTAGAGGTAGTTGTAGAAGCTCCCTGTAGAGAAGGATGGGGGGAGGGGTATGAAACATGAATGAAGAATCAAAAGCAGGGGACAGGTGTGAAGTGGGGGGTGCTGATGTCTCAGAAGCCCTGAGGGGATGAGGTGGTCCGCAGTGGCCAGAGAGGAAAAGGTTGAGTCACCGTCAGGTCTGAGGTCTGGTTGGAGGGGGGAGGAGAGAGGGTAGAATCAAATCTATTGAAAAAAAGATTTAATTAATTTGCCCTGTCACAGTCACCAGAAGCAAAGCCTCTAGCAAGCTGAAGCAAACAAGTATGGAAGCAGTGCAGGTGAAGATGTGCATCTGTGCAGTTGTGCAATGGGGCATGGCAGAGATAATGGAATCAGGGTGCGCAAAACAGAGCATGAATGATGGAGAACAGTTAACACATACAGTGATCGGACAGGAGCTCAGACAGATGTAATATAAAGGCAGTTAGTGGGATAAGGGTTTTGAGTTTCAGGGTTTTTTGTAGTGCATTCCAGTCATTTGCAGCTGAGAACTGGAAAGAGTGGCGGCCAAAGGAGGTGTGGGCAAATGGGGTGACCAAGGAGATGTAACTGTTTGAGCATTTTTTTATCTCACACACACACTGATCTCTATCACTATTCTAGCCTGGCAGATGCACACCCTGAAACTGCATGCAGTTCTCCTGTCACTGTGTGTTTATCTTTCACGCCGCACACCATTACGGACTATTCCATTTCATTGTGAAAGAAGGGGGTGTTTTTATAGGGACAGAAAACCTAGCCTATGTGATATTTTTGACTAAAGTGTTTTGGGCCAGCCCAGTGTCAATTGAAAAAACAATGGGCCACAGATCTAGGCCTACCACTTTTATGGGCCGGTTCATGGGCCGGAAAGTGCCAAGGCACTTGCTGCAAAGTGCCCGGTATGCCAGATGGCCAGTCCACCCTTGCCTGTGGGCAACGATAACCTCACAAGATCAAGGCCAAGGTTTGAGAGCAGGCAGCGCAGTTGCTTTTCACCGACTGCAAGACCCAGGCTGACGCAGAGCATGCTGGGAAACGCCGGCCTCTCAGCTGATCTTACAGCTGATTGGTTCAGAATCGCCTCAACATGACGATTTATATAAACTTTCTATTGATTTTGAATTAGAGGGATTTTAACTGCTATTAGTCTGATTTAAAGGCTTATTCTGTACAGAACACATGTTGTGCGGCTGCTCTCGTCCACTTTACAGGCGAGGCGCAGTTCATCTCCAACCAGCCTAATGTTTGTTCAGACACGCCTCCTGTGTGTACACACCTGAGTTTAGAGAACATGTTCACTTCTGTTTACAGATTACACAACACTTCTTCTATTAAATATTAACATGTTTACCCAGTTCTTTCAGGACAAAGCCACTCTTGTCATCTCAGTTAATACAGGACACACATTTCAACGATTTTATCCGATACTATGTGATATACTTTATCGTCTCTTTAGGGACATTAGTTTTGGACTTCAAGCTGCATCATTAATAAAGCCTTGAGTTATAAATAAAGTACTGCACACATCCTGTTGTTAAAACATTCTGCACGTAACACATATTTCCCTAAAACACCATGAAACTATTGCGCAATCTCTACAGCCTCAAGCAGCGTTCTTTCAAAGTTTGACAGATGTTCACTCGGAGAAATAAATCTGTAAATTAACAGAAGTTCTGGCAGCTCATTACCCAGACTTTGTCCCGTCATTTAAATGATGTGTAGATACTCGGGCTGTCAGCATTAACACGTTACTCACGATGAGATTAAAGACAGAGCATAACACGTTATGGTTGTGTTCATCACGTTAATCGCGTGCACCAAAGATTCTTTATTTCACACCGTCACTGGTACTGTTACCAAATAATCTTTGTTATGAAGAACCGCTACGGTCTAGAATCTTTGGCTGCTACTATTTTGACCCTTTTAGGCACCTGTACTTGTTGTCAAGCTGCCATAGACACTTCCTACCTCCTGCTGCAGCCATGGAGATGAACAACACACTTCTAAATGCCACATTTTACTTAAAAAAACTCCCAGACGGCTCCGTCGACAAGTCAAAAGCAATATGCACCTTGTGTGAAATGGAACTAAGATATCACCGAAGCACTTCAAGTTGAAGCTACCATCTACAAGCTAAGTATGCTAATCACGTATTATGTGGACATTTAAACATATGCAGCATCAAGTCAAAAAGTGACCAAGTCCAACATCTTCTTACTGAATCTAATTTTGATTTTCTCTGCCTGTCTGAAACCTGGCTACATGAATATTCACCCTTAGCAGTTCTATCAGTAGCAGGTTATAATATCTATAGAAGGGACAGATTGGGCTCAAAGGGAGGGGTAGTTATGGTCTATGCCAAAACTAGTTTTAATTGTCATGAAATCCATATATCAAATGAAAATGGACTGGAATTTCTCAGTCTGTTTGTCATGGTTTGTTGTCCATGTGTACCCCCAGGCACTTATATGTGCTGACCACCTCCACATTGACCCCTTCAATGGAGACTGGTAGCATGTGTGGCTTAGATCTCCTGAAATCCACCACCAACTCCTTGGTCTTTGTTGCGTTCAGCTGCAGATGGTTGAGCCTGCACCATTGCACAAAGTCATATAACACAATATGCATGAATAGACAGTCTATACAAATGCTGAGATGTAGTAGAGAGTCAATGTACAATTGATGCAGAATGTGGTCTACATAGTGATGCAGATCAGTAGATGTACAAAAAATTGTATGACAACAAGAGCGTAAGATAAGATAGACTATTAATCCCACACTGGGGAAATTCCTGTGCTACAGCGGCTCAAAAGAAAAACAATGTACACACATCAGAATAACACAAATACACATAAAGTAGACATAGGAGAAAAAATAAACATAAAGTATAAGAACAAGAAAAATAGAAGCAGTTATAATAATAATAGTATTAAAAAACAGATATTTACACAATAAACATCCTTATATAAACAGACAGTATATATACACAGATATACAGATGAGTAAGGTGCGGATGAGTAGATATGACATATTGCACAGTTGAAGGTAACAAAGTGATAAATAAATAAATATGCATAGTGCAGAATATTGTCCAGTGATGGCTCATATTGCAGAAACTTCTGTGAGAAGTTACTACTTACGAGCTACTCTCTGCTCGGGGCTTTTCAGGTGCTGCCAGCATACCACTCCGCCCAGGTAGCAGAAGTAGCACTGCTTCGCCTTTCTGAGAATATAGTTCCCAGTTTATATAAGGTCAGGCAAAGTAGTAAAACTGATTTAAGTACATTTGGATCCAGTTTTAGTTAAAGGATCACATTAAGTAATACTTGTGTTTGTGTTGAGTCTGATCTGAGGTCTGTTTACCGGCTCAGATCCACAGTTCAGCTGTTATCTAACTGATGAAATCACTCTAACTCTCCCTCCAAATTTCACTAATAGATAAGAGATGGGTGACTACAGTTGATACACATTTTACAAGTAATAATACTGTTTCCATGTTTGTTGACATTGTTGGAAATAGATGAATTCAGTTCTCTGTGTATTACTGAGTACATAGTTAAGTGTTCTACTGGGTTGTACTGGGACGTATTTACATAAATAAAGGGGTCAGATTATAATGAATCATCACAACCTATGACCTCAGAGTTCCCAAAAGTGTGGGCGAGTCAGATTTTGGTGCTGACAATGTTGTTTAATCCAAAGGACATGTTTATTGTTCATTGTGAAACAGCAGTTATTCAGTAATTTATTAATTTTAAGAATATAAATAAGAGGGAGAGACACCATGAGACACTAGAGATATCAGAGACATCAAAGACAACAGAACGTCCAAACACACTGACATCAGGATCTTCATCTTCAGACCATGAAGGTAAGTTTGTAACTTTATATATCTGATGGTTTGTCTAATTGTTAATCAGTAGTTTCAGTATGTTAACAGCTTCAGCACAAGCACATTTTAATCATTTGTGGCCCCAGAATTTGGACAGTGAAAGCAAAAGTCTTCATCTTGCTTTACAGAGTATTCTAGCTCTGCATGAGAGAGATACCAACGCAGGGGGAGAACCCTGTGGAAAAACCCACATAGAGTACGATGTCAGCACAGTTTGTTTTCAAATCAGCACCAACCAAAATGAGAATGCATCAACGACAGCAGAGTCTCCCTGATCCTGCTGCAGAGGTCAAAGAAATTTGTTCTTGATCAAACTAAATGACAAAATCTCTTCTGTTCCAGCTGGTTTCAGTCGTCCTCCTCCTGCTGGCCCCCCTGTTGACCAGCTGCCAGCAGCTCGTTCTGCCGGTAGACTGCAGTGACATTTATAATAATGACAACAGCCGACCCAGTGGAGTGTACACCATCTATCCCATCGGAGCCACGTCTGCTGTCCAGGTACACTTCATCCTCTCTGGGACGCAGGTTGAACTTCAGATGATAATAATGTGAAGTTACAAGTTCTGACTGATGCTTCTGATACAACAGATTAGGGCTGGATTCAAAATAAATTGATTTCCCCAATCAAATCAATCTTTATTTATATGTTCCAACAATCAATTCCATCACCTTATCGTGGTGGAGAGGTTTGTGTGTCCCTATGAACCTGAGGGCTGTGTTGTCTGGAGCTTTGTGCTCCTGGTAGGGTCTCCCAAGGCAAAGTGGTCTCAGGTGAGGGGCCAGACAAAGAATGGTTCAAAAACCCAATGAAAAAACGAGGTAGAGATGATGTGACCCTGCCCGGAGGAAGCCCAGGGCCCCCGTCTGGAGCCAGGCCCAGATGGAGGGCCCGTCAGCGAGCGCCTGGTGGCCGGGTTTGCCACGGAGCCCGGCTGGGCACAGCCCGACAAAGCTACGTGGCACCTCTCTCTCCAACCCATGGGCCCACCACCTGTGGGAGGAACCGCTGGGGTCGGGTGCGCTGCCACATGGGTGACAGTGAAGGTCAGGGGCCTCGACGGACCAGACCCGGGCAGCAGACGCTGGCTCTGGGGACGTGGAACGTCACCTCTCTGTGGGGGAAGGAACCGGAACTTGTGCGGGAGGTGGAGCGCTACCAGTTGGATCTGGTGGGGCTTACCTCTACGCACAGTCTCGGTTCTGGAACCATACTCCTGGATAGGGGTTGGACTCTTTTCTTCTCCGGAGTTGCCCAGGGTGTGAGGCGCCGGGCGGGTGTGGGGATACTCACAAGCACCCGGCTGAGCGCCGCTACGTTGGAGTTTACCCCGGTGGACGAGAGGGTCGCCTCCCTACGCCTGCGGGTTGTGGGGGGGAAAACTCTGACTGTTGTTTGTGCGTATGCACCAAACAAGAGCTCGGAGTATTCGGCCTTCTTGGAGACCTTGAATGGAGTCCTGTATGGGGCTCCAGTAGGGGACTCCATAGTTCTGCTGGGGGACTTCAACGCGCACGTGGGCAATGATGGAGACACATGGAGAGGCGTGATTGGGAGGAACGGCCTCCCTGATCTAAACCAGAGTGGTTGTTTGTTGTTGGACTTCTGTGCTAGTCATGGATTGTCTATAACGAACACCATGTTCGAACATAGGGATGCTCATAAGTGTACTTGGTACCAGAGCACCCTAGGCCAAAGGTCAATGATCGATTTTATAATCATTTCATCTGATCTGAGGCCGTATGTTTTGGACACTCGGGTGAAGAGAGGGGCAGAGCTGTCAACTGATCACCATCTGGTGGTGAGTTGGGTCAGAGGGTGGGGGAAGACTCTGGACAGACCTGGTAAACCCAAACGGGTAGTGCGGGTGAACTGGGAACGTCTGGAGGAGGCCCCTGTCCGACAGACTTTCAACTCACACCTCCAGCGGAGCTTTTCGTGCATCCCTGTGGAGGCTGGGGGCATTGAACCCGAGTGGACAATGTTCAAAGATTCCATTGCTGAAGCTGCGGCGGGGAGCTGTGGTCTTAGGGTCTTAGGTGCCTCAAGGGGCGGCAACCCACGAACACCATGGTGGACACCGGTGGTCAGGGAAGCCGTCCGACTGAAGAAGGAGTCTTTCTGGGATATGTTATCCCAGGGGACTCCGGAGGCAGTTGCAAGGTACCGAAGGGCCCGAAGGGCTGCAGCCTCTGCCGTGAAAGAGGCAAAGCAGCGGGTGTGGGAGAGGTTCGGAGAAGACATGGAGAAGGACTTTCGGTCGGCACCAAGGTGCTTCTGGAAAACCGTTCGCCACCTCAGGAGGGGGAAGCGGGGAACCATCCAAGCTGTGTACAGTAAGGATGGGACGCTGCTGACCTCAACTGAGGAGGTAATAGGGCGGTGGAAGGAGCACTTTGAGGAACTCCTAAATCCGACTAATACGCCCTCTATGGTAGAGGCAGAGCTGGAGGATGATGGGGGATTGTCGTCAATTTCCCTGGTGGAAGTTGCTGAGGTAGTTAAACAACTCCACAGTGGCAAAGCCCCAGGGATTGATGAGATCCGTCCAGAAATGCTTAAAGCTCTGGGTGTGGAGGGGTTGTCTTGGTTGACACGCCTCTTCAACATTGCGTGGAAGTCGGGGACGGTGCCTAAGGAGTGGCAGACCGGGGTGGTGGTTCCCCTTTTCAAAAAGGGGGACCAGAGGGTGTGTGCCAATTACAGGGGTATCACACTTCTCAGCCTCCCCGGTAAAGTCTACTCCAGGGTGCTGGAAAGGAGGGTTCGGTCGATAGTCGAACCTCAGGTTGAGGAGGAACAATGCGGATTCCGTCCTGGTCGTGGAACAACGGACCAGATCTTTACTCTCGCAAGGATCCTGGAGGGAGCCTGGGAGTATGCCCAACCGGTCTACATGTGCTTTGTGGATCTGGAGAAGGCGTATGACCGTGTCCCCCGGGAGACACTGTGGGAGGTGCTGCGGGAGTATGGGGTGAGGGGGTCCCTTCTCAGGGCCATCCAATCTCTGTACGACCAAAGCGAGAGCTGTGTCCGGGTTCTCGGCAGTAAGTCGGACTCGTTTCAGGTGAGAGTTGGCCTCCGCCAGGGCTGCACTTTGTCACCAATCCTGTTTGTAGTATTTATGGACAGGATATCGAGGCGTAGTCGGGGTGGAGAGGGGTTGCAGTTTGGTGAGCTGGGGATCTCATCGCTGCTTTTTGCAGATGATGTGGTCCTGATGGCATCGTCGGCCTGTGACCTTCAGCACTCACTGGATCGGTTCGCAGCCGAGTGTGAAGCGGCTGGGATGAGGATCAGCACCTCTAAATCTGAGGCCATGGTTCTCAGCAGGAAACCGATGGAGTGCCTTCTCCAGGTAGGGAATGAGTCTTTACCCCAAGTGAAGGAGTTCAAGTACCTTGGAGTCTTGTTCGCGAGTGAGGGAACAATGGAGCGGGAGATTGGTCGGAGAATCGGCGCAGCGGGTGCGGTATTACACTCAATTTATCGCACCGTTGTGACGAAAAGAGAGCTGAGCCAGAAGGCAAAGCTCTCAATCTACCGGTCAGTTTTCGTTCCTACCCTCACCTATGGTCATGAAGGCTGGGTCATGACCGAAAGAACGAGATCCAGGGTACAAGCGGCCGAAATGGGTTTCCTCAGGAGGGTGGCTGGCGTGTCCCTTAGAGATAGGGTGAGAAGCTCAGTCATCCGTGAGGAGCTCGGAGTAGAGCCGCTGCTCCTTCGCGTCGAAAGGAGCCAGTTGAGGTGGTTCGGGCATCTGGTAAGGATGCCCCCTGGGAGCCTCCCTAGGGAGGTGTTCCAGGCACGTCCAGCTGGGAGGAGGCCTCGGGGAAGACCCAGGACTAGGTGGAGGGATTATATCTCCAACCTGGCCTGGGAACGCCTCGGGATCCCCCAGTCGGAGCTGGTTAATGTGGCTCGGGAAAGGGAAGTTTGGGGTCCCCTGCTGGAGCTGCTACCCCCGCGACCCGTTACCGGATAAGCGGAAGAAGATGGAAGATGGAATGAACAATCAATTCATTAAATCCTGAGGTTCATCTTTTAAGAGGCTCTGTCCAGAATTGATCCGTCTGTATCATAAGAAACTAGAAGACCATTGGCACCAACTATGTCATGCTAGCTTGTTGGGAAGGGGTCGGGGTTAAAAACCGATGGTGAGGACAAAACTGGCATGGCCATTTTTAAAAATGGGTCCTTTGGAATCTCACCTAAAGATATCTGAAGGAAATGTAAGTCAATACTCACTTTAGAGTCTGTAGAGCTGAACCTTGTGTGTTAAATAAAAAGTACACATTATGTAAACAATACTTTTAATAATGCACCAGGTTAGATGGAACCTTGTACAATTGTAGAATCTCTTTCATCCATCCATCTTCGTCTGCTTATCTGGGGTCGGGTCGCGGGGGCAGCAGCTCCAGCAGGGGACCCCAAACTTCCCTTTCCTGAGCCACATTAACCAGCTCCAACTGGGGGAACCAGAGGCATTCTCATAAATGAATAAATGCATAAAGAAATGCTGAAGTAAATGAATACATAAATACATAAATACAGGAATAAATACATAAATGCATACTGCATATATCTGCATAACTATTTATTTATTTATTTGAGACTTAAGTCATGTTCCATCCTTCATTTTTTTTCTTTCTTTTATTATATTTTTTTATTTTATTTTACATAAACAGTGTAAAGATATTTCAAAAATACATCTCATTATTCATATTCCAGATCCTTCACACTAGGACACAGACAAAAAATTCCATAAACATAAACAAAACTACAAAACACACAAATCAAACAACATAATAAATGCACTCAGATAACACTGTTATCCTTCATATGGCTTCACTTTTCAAACCCGGAATACATTTTTGCAGTCTATGGTTAACCCCCACAATCACATTAACTAATACCTGTGTGTGTGTGTGTGTGTGTGTGTGTGTGTGTGTGTGTGTGTGTGTGTGTGTGTGTGTGTGTGTTTGTGTGTAGGTGTACTGTGACATGGGTTCAGAAGGAGGACGGTGGACGGTGAGTATTTTAACTGAAGTCAACAGTTCCTGTAGTTCCTTCACAATAAATCACATCCCAGTAAATCCTTGTTGTCTGGAAACATGAGCTGTCACATATTTTGTGTGTTTATCTAGTTAACCCCCCATCCCGTCCCCCCCAGGTGTTCCAGAGGAGGATGGACGGCACGGTGAACTTCTACAGGGGCTGGGATCAATACAAGACCGGCTTTGGTATCGCTGCTGGAGAGTACTGGCTCGGTGAGGAATGAAACCAAACTAACAGTCATGACTTCATCAAACTGTTTCTAAATGTTTGTTTGTTTTCAGGTCTGGAGTCTCTCTACCACCTGACTCAGAGGAGAAGGTACGAGCTGCTGGTCGACATGGAGGACTTTGAAGGAAACAAAACGTTCGCTCGTTACTCCTCGTTCTCCATCGACTCTGAGTCCTCCGGATACACACTGCATGTATCTGGATTCATTAATGGAGGAGCAGGTGAGGTTTCCACATTAAGGACGAGAATTTCAGCCATTAATGTTGTGGAGTGTGACATTGGTTCATGATACATACTTGTCCCAAAACAACTAAACAAAGAGTTAAACGAGTTGCTGAGAAATCAAATCAGTCCTCTGTTTACATTTCATGAATCACATGATTTCATATTTTTATCTAATTCTGTTTTAATGAAGAAATTTAAGAGCAAACAAACATTGTCAATGATTTGAGTGTTTATCAGGTTTATTGTTGGGTACCGTATCCTGAACTTTTTAAGGTACCGACCGAATTACGGAGCTAATACGGATGACTGATTCTGCAGGGCTCAGTGCCGATACACCCGTCTGCAGAGTTGAAGTTCAGACAGACCA
The DNA here is from genome assembly GCF_008315115.2 of Sander lucioperca. Taxonomy (NCBI): domain Eukaryota; kingdom Metazoa; phylum Chordata; class Actinopteri; order Perciformes; family Percidae; genus Sander; species Sander lucioperca. The sequence continues at coordinate 5,410,761 of NC_050194.1, read as the reverse complement.
AAATACGACTCTTTGTTCAAATGATGGGGAGTCACGTCAATGTCAATAAAGTGGTCGCGAGTGTTTCGTTTCTATACACGTACCACATTTCAGTAAAAAAGCTTTACATAAAACTTTACATAAAACAAAAATAAATTTAAACCGTCATAAAAAGATAAAATTAAAAAGGCCAAAATAGAATAAGATACAAATAATAAAAGTTACAGTGTAGTTAAGAAATTAATAAATATTTGATTTAATAGGTTGTAGGGACGGGAGGGGGAGGGGTTTATTTTGTGTGGAGTGTAAAATGTTTTTAATAAATAACAAAATGTTCAGAGTAAATAGGATAAATAGGTTTGGAATTATTTTTTACATCTGAAATGTTAATTCTATTACGGATTGAGGGTAAGGGGGAAGTACCGAAAAGTGTTATAAATGACTCAATCTGTAGATTTATTGTTTTAATTAAATATACATCCCATAATAAACATTAAACGTCACCAGTCCAGTGTTGTTAGTTCAATAGTTGTATTATTTAGTTATACTTACTGTAGGTAGATAAGAAGACTGTGGTATTTACTGGAGTAAATACACTCCAAATATATATATCATTGTTAGTTGTATCATAATGTTGTGATTATAAACTTGTTGTGTTTCTGTAGGAGACTCCCTGTGTTATCACAGTGGACAGAAGTTCTCCACCTTCGACAAAGACCAGGACTCCAATTCAAGGAACTGTGCCAGATCATTCCTGGGGGCGTTCTGGTACAACAACTGTTACGTTACAAATCCAAATGGTGTGTATCGTTGGGGGGCTGACAGCACTATCACTGGTGTTGGAGTGGATTGGGTACAATGGAAAGGTCGTAACTACTCCCTGAAGAGCATCAGCATGAAGATCCGTCCTGTGCTGTAGTTCTCCAGGACCAACGTACAGCAGAATATCAGCTCATCTCTTCTGATTTCTTTCTCTTTCACTTATTAATCATTTAATCTCACAACAGGTCGTATTTTCCTGAAACTGGGCACCAGCACAAGAAAACCAACTGATGTTTGTAAATCTTGTTACCGTCTGTGATGGTTTAAAGCAGTCGCAGCTCGCTGCAACGTGGAAGAAAAGTCAGATGTGTCTCCAGTTGGGCGGCTGCAGCAGGAAAGTAGGGCCCATAATCTTTAAATGGAAACACATATATAGTCTGATCAGGTGTTAATCACTGCATGAACTGATAACACGAGTCTAAAAGAGAGAAAGAAGTAAAGAAAATGAAAAGTATAAAAAGATCTTTGTAGTTCAGGACAGCCAGTTGATGTTTGGTGGAGGTTTGAAACTCTAATGTAAATCTTTATCTGCTGTACGGTGACAATAAATAAGAAGCTGAGCATTAAGATGATCTCATGTCTTCACTTTGTCTCCTGAGTCTTTCTGTCTGGACTCTCTAATGGAAGATGGACTCATGATGGGTCTGAAATCAGTTACAACTCTCCTCGTATCAGCTGAACAAAAAGCAACAGCTGGAGCAGGACATCACACAACAGCACCGACTGTTAGACATGAACACATTTTGGGGGGGGGAAGCTACGAGATGATCTTCTTAAAAACCTCTTTAATGTTTTCTTCATAAAAAACATTTCTACATTACTTACATATTACTAAAAACAAACTAAAAATAATCACATAGAATTAGTAAAACAATTACTGAAAATACTTATATTAAACCATACCGGTTAAACTGTTAAAGTATTACTGACAATTGAAATATTTCACTAAATATAACTTCTTAGATAGTGAATTGAAGCTTTAAAATAAAAAAAATGGCTCTAATCCTGCAGAGTATTGAGACACACACACACACACACACACACACACACACACACACACACACACACACACACACAGATCAGCAGCAGTTTGTTTACTGGAAGTGACATCATCATGGAGAGATGTGATTGGCTGCAGATATTAACCCTGCAGAGCTAGACTCTCACCGCAGTGGTGGCGGAGCTTCATCACCCCCCCCCGCTACCAAATCAGTTAAAAATAAAACAGTTAAAAAACTCTGAAATAGCTATAAATCCATGTTGTAATGTGTCACTTGTTGAGCCAAGTTAACCTATGTCAATAAAACACAAACTGCTCAACAGACCAATAGTTACTGCTAAATACATAAATATAGGCTGTCTCCTACAAATAATAACCCAAGTTTATTAAGGCTAGACCAACTTAACTGAACATTTTCAAATCCAGTATGCAGTGCATTGTAATCAGTACTTTCTAGAAAAACAACCATGTATATTGCACATCTATCGACTTACTTACACCTCACTACTTGCCGGCATTTGTAATGCCCACATATTTTGCTCTTTATGTAGCATACTGTATTCTGTATTCTTGTAATGTATTGAATGTGAAACTTTTTGTTGTCTTGCACTCCTACGCTTTTCTTGGCCAGATCCGTTGCAAATGAGAATCTGTTCTCAACGGCCTACCTGGTTAAATAAAAAATAAAAATAATGGATTTTCAGAGGGATATTGATCACTTACCTCTTCAGGCTCCAGGAAGACAGTTTGCTAGCTCTCCAACTTAATGACTGAATGTGACAACATCATTCAGCAGCGTTCCTGTAACGTTACTAATTTAGTTTGTGTAATGGACGGCAATAGAGCAGGCGTTTGGATACTAACATATCAGCTAGTTTAGTGAAGGGGTGGGACTCTGGTAACAACTTTTAGTCCAGACACCAAAACGGCTAGTTGAAATTAGAGAAAAGTTTGTGGCTTGGGTTAAAACACCGAACCCCTTAAAGGGTAACGTTGTTTTTCCAACCTGGACCCTATTTTCCTATGTTTTTGTGTCTAAGTGGCTGATGTGAACAACAATCTTTGAAATTGGTCCAGTATTGGGCAGGGGAAGTAGTAGAACTGATTTAAGTTCATTTGTTTTAGTTTAAGGATCACATTAACTAATACCTGTGTTTGTGTGTAGGTGTAGGTGCTACTACGGTGGCAAATCAAGGCATTTCATCTACGTCCTTGCAGCAACTCGGCAGATGGTCTTCCTCTGCTTACTCTTCTTACATTTGTCCCGATGTCAGCGACGTCCTCTCAACCCAGAGATCTCTAAGGCCATAATCCTGGTCAGCATGCATATAACTGGTGGTGGTGTTGATCTCTGTTATATTCTCACATCTATGAGTCCATTTGCACAATTTGATGTCGGCATCTCATATACATTATATCTCAGTCACCGAGTTGATTTGGCACTGTTCCATGTTGACATCTCATCTATATGCATTTTCATCTTTTCATTTTTAAACCCAGTCGCTGTGCCGTGGTAAGAATGAATGGATGAATTCATAATTCATTGCGGGCATTTAGGTAAGTATGTTCCTTTCACCAGTTCTCATCACGTTTTGGGGGATCAGCTTCTGGGCTTTCAAACCCCCTAAAAATATATATCATTTCATAATGATGGAGTCTAATCTCCAAAGACAGGACTTGTTTTTTATTCTGCATTCGTACAATAAATCTTTGCATATCTGCACCGAAGTCTTTCCTGATTGAAATGGAGCTCAGCGTAAATTCTTGCAGGAAGACTTCTAAACTTAATCACATTCTTTCTCTGCACAGCTGCTAGAGGCATTCACATTTATCTAACCAATCAGAGGTGACCTCGAATTTCATGAGCCAATCACAGCATGACATCCCTGTTTTAAACCTGTCTCTCTCTGCTGCTCAGTTGTCATTCAGGCTAAGAGCACAACTCTCCTCCTCCCCTTGCTCCTCCGGTCTTCATCTTGCACGCCTCCTGATTCCTCCTCCAGCAAGACTGCCGTCGGCTCCTCGGTTCGGTTCACAATATGAGGAAAATGTGCGATAACGTTGTTGAATATCGCGATAATGATATAACTTGTAATGTGACAAATTGTGTTAATGTTGTTAAACTTAATATGGTTTCTCTTTGGTAATGTTTTTGTCATTTGTATTTTTAATCTTTAAATGGAAACACATATATAGTCTGATCAGCTGTTAATCACTGCATGAACTGATAACACGAGTCTAAAAGAGAGAAAGAAGTTATAAAATGAAAAGTATAAAAAGATCTTTGTAGTTCAGGACAGCCAGTTGATGTTTGGTGGAGGTTTGAAACTCTAATGTGAGTCTTTATCTGCTGTACGGTGACAATAAATAAGAAGCTGAGCATTAAGATGATCTCATGTCTTCACTTTGTCTTCTATGGAGGATACTTTTATTCATAATTAAAATTAAAAATCAAAAGAAAACAAATTACAAATATTATTTTACTACACTGGTGGGAATAATCAGCGCATAATTAAATTATAACATATATATATATACATATATATATTATTATGACACTTAAAAAAGAAAGGAAATCAAAAAAGCAAAGTTAAAAAGTCAAGTTTAGTTTTAGTTTTTATTTTCAATCTCATTTTCATGACTAGGACTTTTTTCAACTTCTTTTCGACATACTATACTGTAGAAAAAGTCATAGTATATAATGTTGAAAAAAGTGAAAGTATACTAAGTGAAAAATGTAATAAAAAGTCGTTTGTCATAATTTTTGCAAGAAAGTCATAGTATAGTATGTTGAATAATGATTTCCAAAAACAATTTGAAATGTGGACTCGTCAGACTTCAAATTCAAATTAAAATTCAAAATGAGTGAATATTTGCAAAAACAAAAACATAATTTTGAACATTAAATATCTTGTCTTTGTAGTGTAATATAAGTTGAAAAGGATTTGCAAATCATTGTATTCTGTTTTTATTCACGTTTTACACAACGTCCCAACTTCATTGGAATTGGGGTTTATAGTTGTAAAGTATTTAAGATAGTTGTAAAGTTACATTATGTTACGTAGTGCAACAAACATACTGAACAACTTATCAAGGTAGTCAAACACCCCTTCACTAATTGAGACATGGTATCTCCCGGAACATTTAAGATGGCTCGATTCCCTGGGGACTCTTTTAGCCCGAACACCCTGGAGAGGAGACACAACAGAGGTGAGGGACTTGAACACAAACATTTTACCATCACAGTTAGCAACAGTTAACCTGCATTCAATTAATCAGACAAAGATGATACCATACTGCACATGTTTAGGTAACCAAACTAGCAAACTGAGTGCATGGGTTTCTTATTTCATTTTACCCGTAACATAATATGAGCTACAGCATACGAATGATGACAAATATTAGTAATGAAGAGGACCTTCATTACATTAATTTATGTTCATATCATGTACAGTACATTTAAAGCTACCTCTTTCTGTTTTATTCTGATTCTGAACAGTTAAAATACAACCTCAATAAGATCTTTCAGTATGGATCTCATGTGATTCAGTAGGGAAGTATCAAGGGCCCTTTCACACCTACCTCGTTTGGTCCAGACTTTTGGACTTTTCATTTTAATCTGATAAAACAATTACAGCTGTGACACCACCCTGGCCCAGACTAAACAGCTGATCCTTGGTTTGGACTATTGGTTTGGACATTCAGGTGTGAAATGCCGTTAAAACCACTTAACATTACTTCTTATAGAAGAGAAAAGAAGAGACATTTTGCTGGAGGGTGTTGGAAAAACATGAGAGATCACTTTGCCAAAAGCTAAAAAACGAATTCATGGAAAGAGTGTTGGTAACATCGAGAGGTGGACAGTTTCTACCTGGAGGTAAGAGACATTAGCGTTAATTCAACACAAATGTAATGTTTAGCTGTAGGTCAGTGTTACAATGACACGACAATGATGAAATGTATTTTAACAGATGAGCTGGCAAGTTGAAAATAAATTAGAGAAAATGTTGATTTAATGTCCCAATAAAGTATTTAAGATAGCTGTACAGTATTTAAGATAGTTGTGAAGTATTTAATCAGAATCAGAAATACTTTAATAATCCTAGGAGGAAATTATTTTTTGTTACCACTCAGGTATACAACAACATATACAACAGCTGGAGCAGGAACAGGCAGCATGCAGCTTTCGCGCATGCGCACTTAAAACTCTCTCTTAACTCTCGCAGGGACAGATACAGCATGACATGGAGAGGAGAGGGAAATAAAGCAACTCTCAGACTATCCTCATAAAGATAAGAACAGTGTGGGAACAGGAAAAAACACCTCGGCACGTAAGCACACAAACAGTATTTGCACATATGTAACATTTGCACTGCAGCAACATAATGTAACATAACATAAATGTACAGTTGCACATTTAGCGGCGAAGGCGTGGGACTGGGAGTATAGGGTGGGGGGGGGGAGTTTGGCCTGCTGAGAAACACACAGCCCGGCAGCCCCACTTGTGTCTCAGTCCGCAGAATGTTATAGCGAAAACACAGCACGTTGCCGTGGTGACACCCTTGAACAGACCAGAACCGATACGACAATCAGCAGGCAGTGGGGAAGACGGGGGAGGAACCAAGAGAGTCTCGCTTGCAGAGCCCCAACAGGGTGACTGTTTGTTCCAAGATACGGCCTTGGCAAGGCCGTTCAGGATAAGGGAGCCGAAAGATGAAATTTGTTTGGTCTACACGAATGGCTGCTCTAATTTAAACATTCATTCTATTGTTCATCCGTTCAACTGGTCAACTGGTCAATTTTTCTTTCCAAATCCATGACCTTCCTCATGATGGTATCCAAGTCATTACCATGTTGTTTTCCATCACGCGATTAATAGTCCCAGTTTGCAAACTGATCGCTTTTTCAACAGCTTCAGTCAGGCCAGGCAGCTTCCTTGGGCTTTGGACAGCTACCAAAGTCTTTAATTTAATTTCTCGATAAACCAGAGCGAAGCATCCTCCAATCAGCAGCAGTCCAGTTATCAGGGTTCCAAATAGGTAGATATCCTCAACATCCTCCACGGAAAGAGCACAGAGACACACGACACGCCATTTCTCCCAGCCGTCCATCGTATACCCCGCAACAAACGTCCCGTCAGGACATGCTGGCTCACCTGTACCAGTGCTCCTCCTCGAGAATACAGTGTCAATTGCGCTGAGAGACCAATTAATCAGTTCCATGATTTTGGGTATTTGTAGAGCCTTGCAGGGAGAGTCTCTAAAAAGTTAACAACAGACAACACAAGACAAGATAGCAAGCAGGGTAGGCCTGGGAGATTAAGATAGCTGTACAGTATTTAAGATAGCTGTACAGTATTTAAGATAGCTGTACAGTATTTGAGCTAGTTATAAAGTATTTGAGCTAGCTGTACTCAGGTTGAGCTAGTTAATTATTTGAGGTAGTTGTAATGTATTTAAGTTAGTTTTTAGGTTTTAAAGAACGTTGTAAAGTGATAGTTGTAGGAAGCTACTGTGTCTTTCTGTCTCTGTGTTGAAATGTTTTCCTTCCTGACAAACAGAAGTGATGATCAATCACTGCCCTCTTTTGGTCACAGAGACACACTACAACATCTTCTTCAGGGACTAAATATACATATCAATACTCAGTGTTGGTATTCTCAGAGGTATCACACAGATGAGGGTGGACAGAATATTAGAAACACCTCGGTTTAATGGACCCTAATACCAACACAATAAAGTTGCAGTGGGAAATTACAAACTTCAATTTTAAAATGTTGCTGAATTTTCACTCCACAACATTTGTTTTGGAAAACTGTTGTTTAATATAACATTACTGTATCAATGTGCTTGTGTATCTGGACTTTCTTATAATACCTTTTATTAATATTCATATCACATACAGTACATTAAAAGCTACCTCTTTCTGCTTTAATCTGATTCTGAATTTGAGCTAGTTGTAAAGTATTTAAGATAGTTGTAAAGTTACATTATGTTACGTAGTGCAATCAAACATACTGAACAACTTATCAAGGTAGTCAAACACCCCTTCACTAATTGAGACATGGTATCTCCCGGAACCTTTAAGATGGCTCGATACCCTGGGGACTCTTTTAGCCCGAACACCCTGGAGAGGAGACACAACAGAGGTGAGGGACTTGAACACAAACATTTTACCATCACAGTTAGCAACAGTTAACCTGCATTCAATTAATCAGACAAAGATGATACCATACTGCACATGTTTAGGTAACCAAACTAGCAAACTGAGTGCATGGGTTTCTTATTTAATTTTACCAGTAACATAATATGAGCTACAGCATACGAATAATGAAAAATATTAGTAATGAAGAGGACCTTCATGTTCATATCACGTACAGTACATTTAAAGCTACCTCTTTCTGTTTTATTTTGATTCTGAACAGTTAAAATACAATCTCAATAAATTCTTTCAGTATGCCCTTCCACATCTTCCTTGTTTGGTCCACACTTTTGACTTTTCAATTTGAGTCAGAGCGTCCACATGATATAAGCCTTACGTGACCCCCTAGAGCAGGGGTGGCCAACCAGTTAGGTATAAAGAGCCACAAAAAAAACACACCATAGCAAAAAGCCACACAACACATGCACGTCCACACTACAACAGCAACAGTGTCTTCCAGATCTGATGACAGTCATAATACATAGCAGTTTTCATAGTTTATTTTCTCACTTAGATTGACTCAGTGGGAAACCTGACAGTCTTTGTTATCTACAATCCTTTTCAGGTCTTGCTTGAACTCGGTTGTGGCCACTCGAAGAACTCTCTCACTCATCTGTCACTAAAGGGGCTTTCAAACAATCGGATTCAGCAGTGAAAGGGTTAACGAGGAAGGTGATCTGTGGCCACTGTTTTTCCTCAGGTTGCAGAATCTGTCCTCAAAACTCTGCTGCATTATTTTCCATTTTAAAATAATTGGCAAATGTATTGGCAGTATTGGAAGATGCATTCAAATGTGTTTTTTTTTTACTTATCTGAAATACTGTATGTTTCAGAAAAGTTAAAAACAACAATCAACCAATGACACAGCCCCCAGCCACACAGGAAGAGCCTCACAGGAGCAGGCCGACCATACGGCTCAAGAGCCACAGGTTCGCCCCCCCTGCCCTAGAGTCTCCATGATTGTGTGTGTGTGTGTGTGTGTGTGTGTGTGTGTTTTAGGGTTATGTAAACCAATTCTTACCAGTGTTTCTTGATTGGGAATCAAATGATTATTGATGATTGATTATTTCAAATCAAAAGATGTGCAACAAGACTGAGGTAAAATCATTAAGCTTGCTTTTTAAAAATGTAAAAAAAAATTATACAGCACAAGATGTTCTGCAGTTAGTTGCCAGCCATTTCTCAAGCGCTTCAGTTCATTTTTTAGATTTGGTTTCCTCCACAGGTCTGTGGCGACTTGTACTCTCCAACATGGAGCTTTGCCTGAGTCTGCTAGCATCGACCTGATTGGCTGAACTAGCTGCATGCTTAGCTCGTAGATGGTTAAACTTGAAGTGCTTCGGTGATATCTTAGTTCCATTTCACACAAGGTGCATATTGCTTTCTACTTGTCGACGGAGCCGTCTGGGAGTTTTTTAAAGTAAAACATTTAGAACTGTGTTCATCTCCATGGCTGCAGCAGGAGGTAGGAAGTGTCCATGGCAGCTTGACAACAAGTACAGGTGCCTCAAAGGGTCAAAATAGTAGCAGCCAAAGATTCTAACTCTGACCCATGCATACGCACATTTTGGAGACAAAATGGGAATTGGTGATGCAGATGGTGAGGTGGTGAACTGATGTCAGATTGCAGAGAGTAAATAGGATTTACTCGTAATGTTTTCTAGTATTGATGCCTCATGCACATTCTTTCACTCCATATCATCCACGTTACCATGAAGATGAAATCCAGCAGTGTTATTTGCGCTTGTACTGAGTGATAATTGTTCCATAAACACTGTAAAATCCAACTCAAATCTTAAATAAAAATGTGTTCTTAATATTTAATTGGCACTGTCTCACCGTCACATTGTCCGCTATGGAGCGCAGGAGGAGGAGACAGCCCGACTGCATGGAATACAGCATAGCATCAAATACCCTAGCATTAGATAACTGCAGAACACAGTGTAAATAACTAATTATTTGTCTTTAATACTGTGCATACTCATCAAATGTCAAAGTCTGAAAATACAGCCGTTAATCTCTCGTGCAATCGTTACCCTTAATGTCCTCGTTATCAGTCAGAACTTTAATACTGTTCATAACTAAACCTGCATGAAGAAGTTTGCCTATTACACTTTCTTTCATCTTACCCCAACAGGGTGACTGTTTGTTCCAAGATACGGCCTTGGCAAGGCCGTTCAGGATAAGGGAGCCGAAAGATGAAATTTGTTTGGTCTACACGAATGGCTGCTCTAATTTAAACATTCATTCTATTGTTCATCCGTTCAACTGGTCAACTGGTCAATTTTTCTTTCCAAATCCATGACCTTCCTCATGATGGTATCCAAGTCATTACCATGTTGTTTTCCATCACGCGATTAATAGTCCCAGTTTGCAAACTGATCGCTTTTTCAACAGCTTCAGTCAGGCCAGGCAGCTTCCTTGGGCTTTGGACAGCTACCAAAGTCTTTAATTTAATTTCTCGATAAACCAGAGCGAAGCATCCTCCAATCAGCAGCAGTCCAGTTATCAGGGTTCCAAATAGGTAGATATCCTCAACATCCTCCACGGAAAGAGCACAGAGACACACGACACGCCATTTCTCCCAGCCGTCCATCGTATACCCCGCAACAAACGTCCCGTCAGGACATGCTGGCTCACCTGTACCAGTGCTCCTCCTCGAGAATACAGTGTCAATTGCGCTGAGAGACCAATTAATCAGTTCCATGATTTTGGGTATTTGTAGAGCCTTGCAGGGAGAGTCTCTAAAAAGTTAACAACAGACAACACAAGACAAGATAGCAAGCAGGGTAGGCCTGGGAGATTAAGATAGCTGTACAGTATTTAAGATAGCTGTACAGTATTTAAGATAGCTGTACAGTATTTAAGATAGCTGTACAGTATTTAAGATAGCTGTACAGTATTTGAGCTAGTTATAAAGTATTTGAGCTAGCTGTACTCAGGTTGAGCTAGTTAATTATTTGAGGTAGTTGTAATGTATTTAAGTTAGTTTTTAGGTTTTTAAGAACGTTGTAAAGTGATAGTTGTAGGAAGCTACTGTGTCTTTCTGTCTCTCTGTTGAAATGTTTTCCTTCCTGACAAACAGAAGTGATGATCAATCACTGCCCTCTTTTGGTCACAGAGACATCTGCAGATTGTATCTCAGAGTGAGGGATACCACTAGTTGATGCTGTGTTGACAAGGTGTTAAAAATCACATTGTTGTAAACATATAAATACTGCGATGACCCCGTGCGTAATGCTCCATGATGGCACTGCTGGCCCTGCAGGAGGACTACACTAATGGAAGAATCAGGAGAGAAAGAGACTTCAGGGACCATGACGATGACTGGCTAATATGCCGATTAAAATTCCCTAAAGCCGAGCTCTTGGATCTATGTACTGAATTGGGTCCAGTAGAGAGGACAATGCACCGGAACCGTGCCATCCTGGTCCAAATACTGGTCCTCGCCACTCTGGGGGCAACCGGCTGTTTCCAGAGGGAAATGTCAGACAGCTAAGTGTTTTTTAATAAATATTATATATAATCTTCACCTTTATCACTAAGGCTTGTTTGGATATAATATATAGTTCTGTTAATACGTTTGGTATATCGAAGCTGTCTCCGAGTGCCGTAATGCCTGCCGTTTTGGACGTATTAATATATGTGGTCTATAATCAGGGTTCCATACACTGTGCAAGAACAGGCCGAAATTATAATTAAATTTGCAGCAATTCCTGAAAGTCTGAGAGGTTTTTTGCTTTTTCTCCACCAGTCATCATGATTCGTGTAACAACTGCCAGGGTCATTAACATACTGATCAGCATTCATGAGGTGCTTTGCATTGACTATTTATGGTTAAAAATGGGCGTGTACAGGGCGGGATAAGAGGCGGATTCACGTACGCACACTTGTAGGTAATCTGTGATTTATAAAGGGAACTTTGCTTACAGATGTGCGTACACACGGTTTTATAAATCTGAGGTTTTTTTGGCGTACGCCATTTTGGGTTTTTGGGCGTACGTACACTTATAGTAAGGATCCTACGCACGGTTTTATAAATGAGACCCCGGGTGTCTTCACAGGTCAAAAGTGACCTGGTCTGCTTTGTTTGTTTATGAAGCATAGACAATTATAATTAATCACTCAATTCTGTGTTACTACTTTTATCCAACTTCAGTCCAACTCATCACAACTAGTCTTACACGTATTTATTCCCATTTATGGTCAACAGACCTCATTTACATGAAATTATACCTAATGTCTGAGTAAAATGAGGAGAAATCATTAGTAGTTTTGGATTAATGGCTGGTATGTGACAGTTATTAGTCAGGATATGCAGGTTAAAATGTATCAGAAAAAGAAAAAAAACTGTTCTCATCTGTTCACATGAAGAGATTCACACAGGGAGGAGTTTCATCAGAACAACCACACACACACACACACACACACACACACACACACACACACACACACACACACACACGCAGGCACACACACACACACTAACACGCACAAACACAACCACGCACCCGCACACAAACACGACCACATACACTGACACACACACACACACACGCAGGCACACACACACACACACACATGCACGCACACAAACACGCACCCGCACACAGACACCCCTTCCCCTCCCCCCCCAGAGGAAACGTTTCCTAGAAACCATCAGAACGAACACACACACACACACACACACACACACACACACACACACACACACACACACACAAACATGACCACACACAGACACACACACACGCAGCCACACACAAACACACACACACACACACACACACACAGACACCGTGCCCCCCACACGCACATGCACACCCGCACAATCAGCACAGTGGTGGCGGAGCTTCATCACGGCCCCCCTGCTACCAAATCAGTTCAAAATAAAACAGTTAAAAAACTCAAAAATAGCTATAAATCCATGTTGTAATGTGTCACTTGTTGAGCCAAGTTAACCTATGTCAATAAAACACAAAGAAAAGACACATTATCAGACAAGTTGTAATTAAGAACAAAGAAAACAGCTTTCCAGTCAAGATAAAATGTTTCAGCACCAAAGACAGAGCAGAGAAAGACAGTGCTGGTGCTGAACAGGCCAATAGTTACTGCTAAATACATAAATATAGGCTATGTTGTCTCCTACAAATAATAACCCAAGTTTATTAAGGCTAGACCAACTTAACTGAACATTTTCAAATCCAGTATGCTGTTCATTGTAATCAGTACTTTCTAGAAAAACAGATTGAACTCACCTTCTGGGAAGAGCCACATAGAGAAAACTCAGAGGACCGAGTTCAGACCTAAAATCAATCAGAATCTGGGTTAAGAATACATGATCCAACTCACCTTCTGGGAAGAACCAAGGTTGAAAGTGTGTTTGTGTTGAGTCTGATCTGAGGTCTGTTTACCGGCTCAGATCCACAGTTCAGCTGTTATCTAACTGATGAAATCACTCCAACTCTCCCTCCAAAGTTCACTAATAGATAAGATATGGGTGACTACAGTTGATACACATTTTACAAGTAATAATTCTGTTTCCATGTTTGTTGACATTGTTGGAAATAGATGAATTCAGTTCTCTGTGTATTACTGAGTACATAGTTAAGTGTTCTACTGGGTTGTACTGGGACGTGTTTACATAAATAAAGGGGTCAGATTATAATGAATCATCACAACCTATGACCTCAGAGTTCCCAAAAGTGTGGGCGAGTCAGATTTTGGTGCTGACAATGTTGTTTAATCCAAAGGACATGTTTATTGTTCATTGTGAAACAGCAGTTATTCAGTAATTTATTAATTTTAAGAATATAAATAAGAGGGAGAGACACCATGAGACACTAGAGATATCAGAGACATCAAAGACAACAGAACGTCCAAACACACTGACATCAGGATCTTCATCTTCAGACCATGAAGGTAAGTTTGTAACTTTATATAGCTGATGGTTTGTCTAATTGTTAATTAGCCTGGAAATGCAGACCCAAATCCGAAAGATTAAGGGTCTGGCATTGAGGAATGAAAATGGCCCAACTCGAGGAGCGACACCAAGCATGCATTTGAAAATCTCACTGAACTCAATTGGATAACACTACGACCAATCACAACAATTCACGGGGCCACCACTACACAGCATGTTCATCAAACAGAGGAGCATGTTCAGTAGCAGACTTCTGTCACTGTCAGCCATCAATTTAAAACGGTATATAAAACGGCCCATATTTGACCTCTACATAGTTGATTTCTCGCATAAAAAAAGTCTCAGAAGTGAATTTAGTAATTAAATAGCAGACCTCTGGAGATCTACATGACCTAGCTAGATTCAGAAGACTAAGCTGACCTCAGGTCAGTGGTGGAGCCTATGCAAATGTTGGGGCGTGACAAAGACTAGGAGTTGGGATGCTTACGTCAGCTTCCAGCTTTGTTGAGATTCGCCCGTTTTCAGCGGCAGTTTCAAAATGTGAGATTTGCAGAGGATAGGGGTATCAATGGGATGTTGAGCTTCTATGTATGTCCTATTTACCCACCGAACTGTCGTTATTCAACTATGACAAGGTAAAATTGGTTTTGCATTTTATCACCCCTTTAATTGATCTCAGGTGCTAAATGAGTGAGTGTGTGAGGCCACATGGGCTCAGATAGGTATAAATGGGATTGGGACAGCACTTCACCAGATCACATTTCGTGAAGTGCTGTTTACCTGTCTGTTTTTGTAGAGTGTGTGTATATGGTTTTGTGTGTGTGTTGACTCCCATGGCGCTCACCCACCTTCTTTTTTATTTTTTAATATGTACTTGCATAGATCTCTTCACTAGTCACTGTATTTTTATTTATTTTTTTCTTTGATAAATATGGGTAAAGGTCTTTACATTATGCACCTGAATATTAGAAGTCTACTCCCCAAAATCGATCAACTTCGAGTGTGGCTGGCCTATAATAATCCAAATATTATGTTATCTGAAACTTGGCTTACCAGCAACATCTCTGACGCCGATATTAGTATAGACAATTATAAACTGTTTAGATCGGACAGAAGCACAAGGGGAGGCGGAGTAGCCACTTATGTATTATCAAATTTATATTCTCAACTTATGGTTCCTAATGAGATTCCTGTACATTTTGAAGGACTATTCATCAAAATCACTCTTCATGAAAACAAGCAGTTAATTATTGGAAATATTTATAGACTGCCTAACTCTCCCAAATTCGAATCAATTAAAAATATTATTTCTACTGTTGCGATCAGCAGGGGAAAAAGCTGGGCTGGAGTCAGGCGGCGGGTCAGCTGGGCCAGAGCCAGGCGGCGGGTCCGCTGGGCCGGAGCCAGGCGGCGGGTCCGCTGGGCTGGGGCCTGGCGACGGGTCAGCTGGGCCGGAGTCAGGCGGCGGATCAGCTGGGCTGGAGTCAGGTGGCCAGGCAACCGGGGCAGAGGTTGACTGGGGTGCCAACAGGGCACGAGGGGCAGGAGTGGGCCTGACCGCCGACAGGGCACGAGGGGCAGGAGTGGGCCTGGCCGCCGACAGGGCACGAGGGGCAGGAGTGGGCCTGACCGCCGACAGGGCACGAGGGGCAGGAGTCGGCCTGACCACCACAGGCAAAGTCTCAGGGGGGCAGAACAAAGGCAAAGTCCTAGGGGTGGTCTCAAGGGCGGTCTCAGGGGCGGTCACAGGGGTGCCGGGGACCGGCAAAGTCTCAGCGGCGGCTATAGCCAGTTCAGGGGGGCTGGACACCAGCCAGGATTCAGGGGGGTGGCCAACCAGCCGGGGACTAGGGAGGCTTCTAGCTAACCTAGGCTCAGGTGGGTTGTTAGCTAGCTTGGATTCAGGGGGGCTGCTAGCCAGCCGGGGATCAGGAAAGCTGCTAGTTAGCTGGGGATCAGGAGAGCTACTAGTCAGCCGGGGATCAGGAAGGCCGCTAGCCAGCCGGGGATCCCGGATCAAGGACCGCCTTGGGACACTAGGAAACTCGGGAACTCTAGGAAACTCGGAAACTCTGGGACACTAGGAAACTCGGGGACACTAGGAAACTCTAGAAAACTCTCGGGAACGCTAGGAAGCTCGGGGAAGCTGGGCAGTGCTGGGACACTGGGCAGCTTGGGGACACTAGGAAGCTCGGGGACACTAGGAAGCTCGGGGACGCTGGGCAGTGCTGGGACACTGGGCAGCTTGGGGACACTAGGCAGCTTGGGGACACTAGGCAGCTCGGGGACGCTGGGCAGTGCTGGGACACTGGGCAGCTTGGGGACACTAGGAAGCTCGGGGACACTACGAAGCTCGGGGACACTGGGCAGTGCTGGGACACTGGGCAGCTTGGGGACACTAAGGAGCTCAGGGACACTAGGAAGCTTGGGGACACTAGGAAGCTCGGGGACACTAGGAAGGCTGCTAGCAAGCCTGGAGTCAGGGGGGTTACTAGGTGGCCAGGATTCCGGGAGGTTGCTAGCTAGCTGGGGCTCTGAGAGGCTGCTAGCCAGCCTAAATTCAGGGGGGCTGCTAGTTAGCCTGGGATCTGGGAGAGTGCTAGCTAGCCTGGACTCAGGGGGGTTGTTAACTAGCCTGGGCTCAGGAAGGCTGCTAGCTCGCTTGAATTCAGGAGGGCTGCTAGCTAGCTGGGGCTCAGGAAGGCTACTAGCTAGCTGGGGCTCAGAGAGGCTGCTAGCCAGCCGGGGATCAAGAAGGCTGCTAGCTAGCCTGGATTCAGGGGAGCTGCCAGCTAGCTGGGGCTCAGGGAGGTTGCTAGCTAGCCGGGGCTCAGGAAGGCTGCTACCTAGCCTGGATTCAGGGGAGATGCTAGCTAGCAGGGAATCAGGGGGGTTGCTAGCTAGCTGGGCCTCAGGGAGGTTGCTAGCTAGCCGGGGCTCGGGAAGGCTACTAGCTAGCCGGGGCTCAAGAAAGTGGCTAGCTAGCCTGGATTCAGGGGGTTTGCTAGCTAGCCTGGATTTAGGGAGGTTGCTAGCTAACCGAGGCTCAGGGAGGTTGCTAGCTAGCCCGGATTCAAGGAGGTTGCTAGCTAGCGGGGAAGTTGAGAGGCTGCTAGCTAGCAGGGACTCAGGGGGATCGCTAGCTAGCCGGGGCTCAGGGAGGTTGCTAGCCAGCTCGGATTCAGGTGGGCTGCTAACTAGCTCGGGGTCAGGAGAGCTGCACGCCAGCTCGGAGTCAGGGGAGCTGCACGCCAGCTCGGAGTCAGGGGAGCTGCACGCCAGCTCGGAGTCAGGGGAGCTGCACGCCAGCTCGGAGTCAGGGGAGCTGCACGCCAGCTCAGGGTCAGGGGAGCTGCACGCCAGCTCAGGGTCAGGAGAGCTGCACGCCAGCTCAGGGTCAGGAGAGCTGCACGCCAGCCCGGGAACAGAAGGGTTGCACGTCAGCTCGGGAACAGAAGGGGTGCACGTCAGCTCAGGGACGCTAGGGAACAAGGACTCTGGGGTGAAGAGCGGGGCATTGTGACGGGAGCCATGTCTTCCTCTTCCCCGTCTGCGACCTCCGTGGGTCCCAGAGAAAACAGCCAGGCGGGTACCCTCATAGGACGGCTGGTGGTTGGGGGCATACGCTGACTGGGTAGGAAGCAGGCTGGTGGGTGAGTCACTGGAGGTGGCTTGAAAAAAGTGATTTAGCCAGTGCTTAATCACCTCCAACTGGGGAACAAAGTGACTCACCCACGGTCTCTCCGAAAACCACTGCTGCTGGATGGTGAGCTTCTCCAGAAGAGGGGGGTGCTGGTCCGGCGCAGAGCAACGCAGACACTGCACGGTCCAGCCGAACTCCAAAACCTTCTTCTTAAAGAGAAGCTTCTCCGCTGTGTCCATGTCTGGTCAGATCGTTCTGTTGCGATCAGCAGGGGGAAAAAGGACCCAAACGCAGAGAGAGACAGGCAGGCAGGAGCAGTGTAGAAACTCAGATTTATTTCCTCCAAAAAACAAAAACAAATCAAGGGAGTCCTGTGAGCTGCAGGCAAAAACTAATACCGGGGAGAAAAAGGAGAGACGGAAAACTGACTGACGCGGACACACACAAACTGACACAGGGGGATACAAAACGATCTGACACCAGACAACGGAAACACAGGGGCTAAATAAACTAGGTAACGAGAAGACGCAAGACAGGTGACACCAGGGCTGGGGAACACAAAAGTACACAAAGTAAAGCTAGACAAGACAAGACAGAAAACAGACTATCAAAATAAAACAGGAAACCAGAACAACAGACAGGAAACACGAAATAAACTAAACACAGAGACTAGACACAACAAGATACGACACAACAGGGAACAGAAATATACAGAATAATGCAAAAAACAGAAAATGTACAATACAAAAAACAGAAAATGTACAAAACCATAACATCTACTGTATCTTCCTTAGTTTCTAATAAGGAAATGATACTCATGGGTGACTTTAACATTAATTGGCTTCATTCATCAACACTTATTGAAAGAAATATGATTAATAGCTTAAACTTGACTCAACTTATAACTGAGCCCACAAGACTTACTCTTACCTCTAAATCTATTTTGGATTGGGCCCTAGTTTCTCACCCTGAACGAATAATTAAATCTGGGTTTCTACCTGACTCTTGTATTTTGTAATTGTATTTGGAAAATTATCACGTCTCCCTCCTAAATTTATCAAGATAAGGCAAACCAATTCTTCAATAGTGACCAATTAATTAATGATTTGCAACAAATTAATTGGTATAGGCTCAATCTAATTCCATTTATTGATGATGCATGGCATTTTTTATATACTGAGCTTCAGAATGTTATAAATAAGCATGCTCCTTGGACCACAGTTAAAGTTAAAGGTAGTCACTTACCGTGGGTAAATGGAGACCTTATTAATCTCTTTAAACAGAGGGATAGGGCTTGGTACAAATTTCAACGTACAAAATACACTGCTGACTGGGAAGAATACAAACGATTAAGGAACATTTGCACTATGCAAACGAGAAACTCTAAATCAAATTATTTCAGAAATTGTCTAACGAATGATTTTAAAAACCCACGACGATTCTGGAAACAGGTTAATAATGTACTTGGGAGATCTGGGCGGGCTACAACTAATTTGAACCTGAATAATGAAAGTATAGATGATCCAGCTACCACTGCTAATTCTTTTAGTTTGCATTTTCCCTAGCACCACAAGTACAGACTTCTACTTTTCAAACTAATCTGGCCCCTTGGTTCCAGCCAGGCAGATCTTTTTTATTTACAGAGGTCAGCCCAGCTGATGTGCAAAGGGCCATCTATCAGTGGTGCTGGTCCAGATGGCATTGAGAATAGGTTCATTAAAATTGGTTCTCATGTACTAGCAGTGCCATTGGCCTCACTTTCAACTTTTCGTTCTCTTCTTGTAAATTTCCTTTATCAATCTTTTTCCAATTATCAAATTATTTATCTGACAATAACCTATTATCTCAATGCCAATCTGGATTTAGAAAACATTTTTCAACTACTACAGCACTTCTTAAATTTACCAATGATGTGTTTTCAAGTTTTGATAATCGTATGTGTACAGGTGCATTATTTTTGGATCTTACTAAAGCATTTGACTTAGTTGATCATTATTTACTCTTAGACAAATTGTACTCTGTTGGTCTGTCTACTTCTTCTTTGCTTTGGTTCAATTCTTATTTACACAATTGTCGTCAGTGTGTGTCCTTTGGGGGCAGCATCTCTAATTTCACTGGTATTGACAGAGGAATTCCTCAAGGTTCCTCTCTCGAGCCTTTACTTTTTTTGATATTTATCAATGATCTTCCGCGTAGCTGCACTGAATGCAATATTCAACTTTATGCTGATGACACGGTCATTTATTGTTCCAAACCTAATATTTATGACATCAGCACTACACTACAAAATGGTTTTGATTCCGTCCAGCGGTGGCTATTGGCCAACAAGCTTTTACTTAATAAATCAAAATCATATTCAATGCTTTTTCAAAAAAAGCCGAATCTTTCATTTGAAAATTCACTAAAAATTACATTCCTTGATCAAACTCCCGTAAATCCTACTAGGCAGGTCAAGTATCTTGGCCTTTGACTTGACTCTGATCTTTCTTTTAGCACTCATGTACATAATATAACTAATAAGCTCAACTGCTCGTTTAGAATTTTATACCAATCAATTAACTGTTTTAATTTTCCTGTTAGAAAAAGAATTGTTTCTCAAATTTTACTGCCAATTTTGGATTATGTTGATATCGTATACCAAAATACTACAGCCTCCTGCCTTCAGTCTCTTAACACTGCCTACAATAGCCTGTGTAGATTTATTCTCCGCTGCCCCTACTGAACACATCATTGTGAAATGTACCATCAACTGTCCTGGCTGACCCTACCAGATAGAAGGCGTTTTCATTGGTTACAATTTATTTTTAAATGCATTTATATGGACTATCCTTCTTATTTAAAACAATATCTAATTTTATTCAGCTCATCTTATAATTTGCGACACAATAAACAAATCCATTTTCTCATCCTCAAATCAACAGAGAAATAGGAAGATATGCATTTCAATATAAAGCACTTTATGAGTGAAATAACCTTCCAATTTCAATTCGCTCTTTGACTTCCTTTCCAATGTTTAAAAATGCCCTAGCTCAACATCTTCAAAATACATGTAATTGCTTTTAATTTTATTTTTCTTTACTTTACTATTGCTCTACAGTGGTTATCACTAATAGTGTTGATACCCTTAAACTGGACTAAATTAAACCTATTTTAAGCATGGTGCATTAGTCTCTCATATTTATGTGTGCATACATGTTTATACGTGTTTATTGGTGTCTGGATGTGTTTTTCGGTACATATATATTTCATGTATTTCATGTGTTTCTTTGTTGAGGGAAGAGTGAGCAACCTTTGGAGACTCTTGTATGAGTGAATGTCTTGTTTGCATGAATTATGTATTATATATTTTTTGCACTTACCATTATCGTAAAGTAAGTTGTGTTTTTTTTATTGTTGTTGTTTTTTTGTTTTTGTTTTTTCCTTTTTCCTTTCTTCTGTTTGACTGCCGCTGTAAGGTCAATGTTAATTTCTGTATCTGGATTCGAGGACCCCCTTGAAAATGAGATGGTTCATCTCAAGGGGTTATTCCTCTTAAATAAATAAATGTCAAATAATAACAAAGGTATTACTGACACTTGTTGGTTTGGGAATTTTCGTTTTAAGTTTGTTGCTTTTCACACGGCCAAGGCACAGGAGACGGCTGCCTGATTCCAAATTTTTTCAAACTCTTGTTTTAAAAGCTGGACAACAGGTTGGTTCAAAAACGAATTTACACCTTTCTTATCATTAATTATTAATGTTTTTTATTTGTTTGTTTTTAAAAGAGTAGTTTTTCAAGATTTACTTAGAAAGGTCGTGTGTCGTGCTGTTTACCTTTGTAATTTCCGTATTTCCCTATGGCTCCGCGGTAAACGTCACAACGCTTTGAACTGTGGGTAATTCCCTTTGATGAAGTCTGCAACAACCCTAAGCCAGACTGAGAGACTTTGGGATTGGGCCACAGAGTACGATGTCAGCACAGAATGCGTCGATGACAGCAGAGTCTCCCTGATCCTGCTGCAGAGGCCAAAGTCAGAAATGTGTTCTTGATCAAACTAAATGACAACATCTCTTCTGTTCCAGCTGGTTTCAGTCGTCCTCCTCCTGCTGGCCCCCCTGTTGACCAGCTGCCAGCAGCTCGTTCTGCCGTTGGACTGCAGTCACATTTATAATAATGACAACAGCCGACCCAGTGGAGTGTACACCATCTATCCCATCGGAGCCACGTATGCTGTCCAGGTACACTTCATCCTCTCTGGGACGCAGGTTGAACTTCAGATGATAATAATGTGAAGTTACAAGTTCTGACTGATGCTTCTGATACAACAGATTAGGGCTGGATTCAAAATAAATTGATTTCCCCAATGAAATCAATCTTTATTTAAATGTTCCAACAATCAATTCATTAAATCTTGAGGTTCATCTTTTAAGAGGCTCTGTCCAGAATTGATCCGTCTGTATCATATGAAACTAGAAGACCACTGGCACCAACTATGTATATACTATGTATGCATATTGTTTATATGTTGATTTTGTCATTTTTAAAATTTTTACATTTATAGTTAATTTTACTGTACTATTATAATCATTTTGTGTTTTTAGGTGTGACATTGTACTATCTGTCCAGGGACAGCAGATGTAAAATAGTCTTTTGGCTAATTCTGGCACTCTGGCGGAGCTTTATCACACCCCCCCCCCTCCTACCATATCAGTTAAAAATAAAATAAATAATAACATTCTAAAATAGCTATGAATCCATGTTTTAATGTGTCACTTGTTGAGCCAAAACACAAAGAAAAGACACATTGTCAGACACATTTGTATTTAAGAACAAAGAAAACAGCTTTCCAGTCAAGTTCAAATGTTTCAGCTCCAAAGATGCTGAACAGGCCAATCGTTACTGTTAATAAATGAACATAGGCTATGTTGTCTCCTATGTGTTAATTCTGGTTGGTGGGTGAAGTAGTAGAACAGTTTTAGTTTTAGTTAAAGGATCACATTAACTAATACCTGTGTGTGTGTGTGTGTGTGTGTGTGTGTGTGTGTGTCTGTGTGTGTGTGTGTGTGTGTGTGTGTAGGTGTACTGTGACATGGGTTCAGAAGGAGGACGGTGGACGGTGAGTATTTTAACTGAAGTCAACACTTCCTGTAGTTCCTTCACAATAAATCACATCCCAGTAAAATCATTGTTGTCTGGAAACATGATCTGTCAGATATCTTGTGTGTTTAGCTAGTTAACCCCCCATCCCGTCCCCCCCAGGTGTTCCAGAGGAGGATGGACGGCACGGTGAACTTCTACAGGGGCTGGGATCAATACAAGACCGGCTTTGGTATCGCTGCTGGAGAGTACTGGCTCGGTGAGGAATGAAACCAAACTAACAGTCATGACTTCATCAAACTGTTTCTAAATGTTTGTTTGTTTTCAGGTCTGGAGTCTCTCTACCACCTGACTCAGAGGAGAAGGTACGAGCTGCTGGTCGACATGGAGGACTTTGAAGGAAACAAAACGTTCGCTCGTTACTCCTCGTTCTCCATCGACACTGAGTCCTCTGGATACACACTGAATGTTTCTGGATTCACTGATGGAGGAGCAGGTGAGGTTTCCACATTAAGGACGAGAATTTCAGCCATTAATGTTGTGGAGTGTGACATTGGTTCATGATACATACTTGTCCTTAAACAACTAAACAAAGAGTTAAATGAGTTGCTGAGAAATCAAATCAGTCCTCTGTTTACATTTCATGAATCACATGATTTCATATTTTTATCTAATTCTGTTTTAATGAAGAAATTTAAGAGCAAACAATCATTGTCAATGATTTGAGTGTTTATCAGGTTTATTGTTGGGTACCGTATCCTGAACTTTTTAAGGTACCGACCGAATTACGGCGGTAATACGGATGACTGATTCTGCAGGGCTCAGTGCCGATTCACCCGTCTGCAGAGATGAGGTTCAAACAGACCAAAATACGACTCTTTGTTCAAGTCACGGGGAGTCATGTCAATGCCGATAAAGTGGTCGCGAGTGCAGTTACACTTTTCAATACTCCACACAGCAATATAATATAATGGTGAGGGGAAATGGGTCGTGGTGTGGTTAAACTTCCTCTGAGACAGACAGGCAGAACAGGGTTCTCTATGCCCTGGTGGGTACAAACTCTTTGAGCAACTCCCCTCTGGCAGGAGGCTGAGGTCCATCAGGACCAAAACCTCATGCCACATGAACAGTTTTTTCCCCTCTACCACTAGCCTTACCAACAAGGCCTGGAACCCACCCTGACTCTCTCTACACCCCACCTCTGGCTCCTCATGCCACTGTACTCTCTCTCTGCTGTAGCATTCATTTCTACTTATTTTATTTTACATTTTATTTATTATCTTTATTAATACATACTGTGTTTATATATTTGTACTTATGTTGTTTATATTCTTCTTATCCGTCTTACATTTAGAGAATGTGACATGCACCAACAACACCAAGACAAAGTTCTTGTATGTGTAAAAAACGTAGTTGGAAATAAAGTTCTTTCTGATTCTGGTGACTGACTGACAGGCTGGAGGCAACTTTATGTTTCTATACACGTACCACATTTCAGTAAAAAAGCTTTACATAAAACTTTACATAAAACAAAAATAAATTTAAACCGTCATAAAAAGATAAAATTAAAAAGGCCAAAATAGAATAAGATACAAATAATAAAAGTTACAGTGTAGTTAAGAAATGAATAAATATTTGATTTAATAGGTTGTAGGGACGGGAGAGGGAGGGGTTTATTTTGTGTGGAGTGTAAAATGTTTTTAATAAATAACAAAATGTTCAGAGTAAATAGGATAAATAGGTTTGGAATCATTTTTGCATCTGAAATGTTTATTCTATTACAGATTTAGGGTAAGGGGGAAGTACCGAAAAAAATGTTATAGCTAACTCAATCTGTAGATTTATTGTTTTAATTAAATATATATACCATAATAAACATTAAACCTCACCAGTCCAGTGTTGTTAGTTCAGTAGTTGTATTATTTAGTTATATTTACTATAGGTAGATAAGAAGACTGTGGTATTTAATATACAGTAAATACACCCCAAATATATATATCATTGTTAGTTGTATCATAATGTTGTGATTATACACTTGTTGTGTTTCTGTAGGAGACTCCCTGAGTTATCACAATGGACAGAAGTTCACCACCTTCGACAAAGACCAGGACTCCTCTGCAGGGAACTGTGCCAGATCATACCTGGGGGCGTTCTGGTACAACAACTGTCACTATGCAAATCCGAACGGCGTTTATCGTTGGGGGGCTGACAGCACTGTCTCTTATGTTGGAGTGGAGTGGTTTCATTGGAAAGGTTATAACTACTCCCTGAAGACCATCAGCATGAAGATCCGTCCTGTGCTGTAGTTCTCCAGGACCAACGTACAGCACAATATCAGCTCATCTCTTCTGATTTCTTTCTCTTTCTGTCATTAATCATTTAATCTCACAACAGGTCTTATTTTCCTGAAACTGGGCACCAGCACAAGAAAACCAACTGATGTTTGTAAATCTTGTTACTGTCTGTGATGGTTTAAAGCAGTCGCAGCTCGCTGCAACGTGGAAGAAAAGTCAGATGTGTCTCCAGTTGGGCGGCTGCAGCAGGAAAGTAGGGCCCATAATCTTTAAATGGAAACACATATATAGTCTGATCAGGTGGTAATCACTGCATGAACTGATAACACGAGTCTAAAAGAGAGAAAGAAGTAAAGAAAATAAAAAGTATAAAAAGATCTTTGTAGTTCAGGACAGCCAGTTGATGTTTGGTGGAGGTTTGAAACTCTAATGTGAATCTTTATCTGCTGTACGGTGACAATAAATAAGAAGCTGAGCATTAAGATGATCTCATGTCTTCACTTTGTCTTCTATGGAGGATACTTTTATTCATTATTAAAATTAGAAGTAAAAAAAAAAGAAATTACAAATATTATTTGACTACACTGGTGGGAATAATCAGCATTCGAACTACAGCTCGAGCGGCTGTAGTTTCACTGAGACAACCTGTAGGGGGACCGAAGAGGGAAAAGTTATGTAGTATGCCTTTAAAATGAAAAATCTTTAAAACTAAATTTAGTTTTAGTTTTTTTATTTTCAATCTCATTTTGATGACTATGACTTTTTTCGATTTTTTTTTCTGACATATTATACTGTAGAAAATGTTGAAAAAAGTATATAATGTCAAAAATAGTGAAAGTATAGTAAGTGAAAAACGTAATAAAAAGTTGTATGTCATAATTTTTTTTTTAAAAGTCATAGTATAGTATGTTGAATAATGATTTCAAAATGAGTGAATATCTGCAAAAAAACAAAACAATTTTGAACATTAAATATCTTGTCTTTGTAGTGTAATATAAGTTGAAAAGGATTTGCAAATCATTATATTCTGTTTTTATTCACATTTTACACAACGTCACAACTTCATTGGAATTGGGGTTTATAGTTGTAAAGTATTTAAGATAGTTGTAAAGTATTTAAGATAGTTGTAAAGTTGCATTATGTTACCTAGTGCAATCAAACATACTGAACAACTTATCAAGGTAGTCAAACACCCCTTCACTAATTGAGACATGGTATCTCCCGGAACCTTTAAGATGGGCTCGATACCCTGGGGACTCTTTTAGCCCGAACACCCTGGAGAGGAGACACAACAGAGGTGAGGGACTTGAACACAAACATTTTACCATCACAGTTAGCAACAGTTAACCTGCATTCAATTAATCAGACAAAGATGATACCATACTGCACATGTTTAGGTAACCAAACTAGCAAACTGAGTGCCTGTGTTTCTTATTTCATTTTACCAATAACATAATATGAGCTACATCATTTGAATGATGACAAATATTAGTAATGAAGAGGACCTTCATTACATTAATTTATGTTCATATCATGTACAGTATATTTAAAGCTACCTCTTTCTGTTTTATTCTGATTCTGAACAAGTTAAAATACAACCTCAATAAGATCTTTCAGTATGGATCTCATGTGATTCAGTAGGGAAGTATCAAGGGCCCTTTCACACCTACCTCGTTTGGTCCAGACTTTTGGACTTTTCATTTTAATCTGATAAAACAATTACAGCTGTGACACCACCCTATTGGTTTGGACATTCAGGTGTGAAATGCCGTTACAACCACTTAACATTACTTCTTATACATTACTTCTTCGTCTGCTTTGAGGATGGAGCCAGTGCAGGATAGACCATCGTCAGCACTCATGGGGATGAGCAACCAATCATACTATATCAGCACCAGGTCAAGTGGACTTTGCAGAACATTAACATCAGGAAAGCACCTGGACCAGACGGGGTCCCAGGACATGCACTAAAGGTTTGTGCTCCCCAGCTTGCAGCTGTTTGGACTGACATATTCAACAGGTCACTGAAGGAGGCTACAGTTCCTACCTGCCTAAAGACTGCTACCATCATTCCTGTTCCAAAACAGACAACTGTTGCATGCCTGAATGATTACAGACCAATAGCACTAACACCAGTCATAATGAGATGTTTTGAGAGATTGGTACTGAACAGCATCAATGTCTTCATTCCAGCTAATCTGGACCAACACCAATTCGCCTACAGAGCCAACAGATGCACCGATGACGCCATCTCACTTGCAAGTCACACTGCCCTCACTCACCTGGAGAACCCCAACACCTATGTCAGGATGCTTTTTGTTGACTTTAGTTCAGCTTTTAACACCATCAACTCCAACAAGCTAGTCAACAAACTGCTGTTAGTTGGCCTGGGGCCTGTACCATGATGGTAGTTGAACAAACTCAGGGTTGCAGGATTGGTTTAGAGTTGACAAAACCAAACTGATGCAATCAGGCTTTATTGGTACCATGACACAGCTCATCAACTTTCTCTGTCAACCCAGGCTTTGATCTTTAAACTCTGATTACTCCGCGCGCGCGTGCACATAAAAGAGTGACGTCAGTACCGAACAACCAATCACGTTCGATATGGATAGAGCAAGAGCAATATATTTTTCCGCGGAGGAGCAAGAAATTATTCTTCAGAAATATGAAGAATATAAAAATGTTTTTCAAGCACGCAGTAATACCGTCTCTGCTGCCAAAGCAAGAAAACAATCTTGGAGGAAGATTGCTGATTGCGTTAATGCGTAAGTTAAAGAAATACATTCTATAGGCCATTAATGTAAAATTATGAATATAGGCTAATCATATTAAAAATGTATTAAACAAAATGAAAATGTGTGTATTCATATATGCTATATATGTATGTGTGTAAAATGTGAATGTATTGGCTTTGACATCCTAAGAAAGATTAATATTAATTGATTTTTAGATGCAACCCCAACTCCAAACGTTCTTGGCAGCAGATCAAGACGAAATATAAAAATATAATTCAAAGTGGTGAGTATTTACCACAACCTTTTATTATTTTTGTGAACATTTTAATCACAAACACTTCTTTGCAGCAAACAGAAAAAAATTTGAAATCTGGAAAACTGGGGGAGGGCCACCTCCTGCAGAATACACTGTGGCGGAGGAGTTGGCTTTGAGTAATAATAAGGGGCGGCCAGTTATGGATGGGGTTTCAGGTGCTGTGCAATCTGACCCTGGTGCTGGCTCCTCGACGCAAGTGACACTGGGTATGTGTGTTCAATGCATTACTAGTAATTTTTAAAAAAGGGTTAAATATGGCTGACTCTATGTTCTGCAGTAGAGTGAAATACAGTGTCCCTGTTGAAGCCAGCACACATGCACACAGTCTCCCACACAGAGGTCAGTATGCAGCAGACAGAACACCATGAACATAACCTTCTTTATAACAGTTATGGTTTACATTGGCCTACTTTTACTTATTAGTAGTGATGTTACCCGTGAACCCTCTGCTTCGAGGCATGTATCAAAGAAATGAGCTTTGTATCGGAGCTTGATTGGTTTTGTGATAATCACGTGACCAGTGATGATCACGTGACCAGTGATGATCACGTGACCAGTGATGATCGCGT
The DNA here is from genome assembly GCF_008315115.2 of Sander lucioperca. NCBI lineage: Eukaryota > Metazoa > Chordata > Actinopteri > Perciformes > Percidae > Sander > Sander lucioperca. The sequence continues at coordinate 5,382,199 of NC_050194.1, read as the reverse complement.
GACCAGTGATGATCGCGTGACCAGTGATGATCGCGTGACCAGTGATGGTGATGATCACGTGACCAGTGATGATCACGTGACCAGTGATAGTGATGATCACGTGACCAGTGATGATCACGTCACCAGTGATAGTGATGATCACGTGACCAGTGATGATCACGTGACCAGTGATGATCACGTGACCAGTGATAGTGATGATCACGTGACCAGTGATGATCACGTGACCAGTGATGATCGCGTGACCAGTGATAGTGATGATCACGTGACCAGTGATGATCGCGTGACCAGTGATGATCACGTGACCAGTGATGATCGCGTGACCAGTGATGATCGCGTGACCTGTGATGATCGCGTGACCTGTGATGATCACGTGACCAGTGATGATCACGTGACCAGTGATGATCACGTGACCAGTGACGTCCGAAGCTTCCTTTCACCCCCCCCCCACGTGACTGCTTCGAAGTTGAATTCAAAGCGGTTCACTGGGTGCGTCTTTGTGGGTTGTTGCAGTAGAAGAGTCAACAGTCAGGAAAGTTAGTTAATAGAGAGATTATTATAGCGATTATTATAGCCAGTAGAGAGTTTATAGTAGAGAGTTTATGGCAAGTAAGTTTATAGCGAGTAGAAAGTTTATAAAAGAGTTTAGAGCGAGTAGAAAGTTGCTCTAGTCTAGGCTACGTACTCAATATAATCACAGAAATGTGTGTGCAATGTGTTCTTCATTCATTTCCCTCCCAAATTGATGTATTTGTTTACAAACACAACCAAAATCCTAACTTTATGGGGTTTTTTTTTTTTTTTGTGGAGAAGGCAATTACATTTTTACTCATGCAAAGTCCCAAATAGGCTTAGTTATTTATGTCATTATTTATTTATCCATGAATTCATACTAAAAATGTATTCATCTTCGACTCAAAGACATTCATGGATAATATCTGTGAAACAGTTTGTGACACATTGCTATCCTTAACTTCACCACCAGATGTCCTCAGAGAGCTCTGAAACTTCGAGTATTGAACCTTTTTTCGATACAATTGGATTGAAAGCTTCAGTGGTTCAGAAAGCTTCAGTTCGCCATCACTACTTATTAGGGTGAAGCAAATGAAGACACTCTGTCTGTGTGTTCTGAGACAGTTGCTGAGGTGAATGCCCAGCATGGGCTTTTTATTATGGCACACACTTGAATGTTTCATAATTAACATAATTAAGTGACTGGCCCTTACACATCTCTTTTATTGTAGGATTTTTCACAACCTGACCCAGAAACTGAGGCCTCTACCTCAATGGGCTACAGAAGGAATGTGAACAAGGTAATATTTACACCCTTGACAAAAATTATCTGTTTGTAAAAAGTCATGCCACGTGATTTGATTAACCTCCAGAAAACTTGTAATGGTTGTTTGTGGTGGAATTGTTTCAGGTGGAAACGGACTCAGTCAGGGCCCTTTACAAAAGGAGTCTCGAACTAGACTGTTCACTAAAGGAGCTGGACTGTGAGCTGAGGAGGCTCCAAATAAAAAACATTAAATTGGAGATCAATCAGCTGGAAAAAAAAAACAGATCTCAGTATGTTAAGTTATTTAATCAAGTAACCCTTTAGTGTGAACACCATGAATATTTATTAATATAACTTTCTCTTGCTCTCTTTTCCCTCCCTACAGCCACATGACCAATACAACAGTTTGAGACCTATCTGCAGTGTGAATGTGTTTTTAATAAGTAAAATATTGTGTTGTGATTGCATCTCTGACAGCTGCGCCAGCTGGGTGGTCATGTGTGATGGGGTCAATTTCATCTGGGAGTAGCTGGTTTTGTGGTGGTACTCGCTCCTTTCTGATAGTGGCTATATTGTGCAGAATGGCACATGCAGCCACTATCTGTGATGCCCGCTCTGGTGACACTCTTAAGCGCCTAAGGCAGTTGAAACGTGCCTTTAGGATGCCAAAGGTCATCTCGATCTTGACCCTGGTTTTACTGAGGGCCACATTGAAGCGGTTTTGTGGCCCTGTCTGAGGGTCAGGATAGGGGGTTAGCAAAAACCTCTGGCATGCATAACCCCTGTCTCCTACCAACAGGCCATCAAAAAGCCCTGTCATAGAACAGAAAATGGGAAAAAAAAAAAAAAAAGTTTTGCTGTCACAATTAAAATAAACACTTTAACATGTTTTGTACTGTACCAAATTTAACTTGCCTTCCTCAAAGCGCTGACACAACATAGACTCGTGCACTGAGCCAGGCCATTTGGAATCCAAGCTTGTGATCATGCATTCATGATCACAAGTCATCTGCAGATGAAATCTGTTAGTTACTATTCATTTAAAGATGTATTTAAATTGCAAATAAAAATCATCACATATATATAGTAGCCCTACCTGAACATTAAGGCTGTGAAAGGACTTTCTGTTCACATAATCTGCCTGATGTTCTCCTAGAGCTGTGGAGATTGCAACATGTGTGCAGTCCATTGCTCCAATGACTCTAGGGAATCCTTTCATATGAGAAAAAAAAACAAACATATATATATATATATATATATATATATATATATATATATATATATATATATTAAAAAACATTCTTAACATGTAGCTACTGTAGACTATTGTATAAAACTTAAGTGCTCTAAGTGCAAGCTGCTTTTTGAAGGAAAAAAAAAAAGATTGTGAAAGGTTAAATTTGTTCATGTCACCTTATCAATATATCTTACCGGCAATTTTATAAAATCCCTCTTTTATGGACATGGTCGATAAATGTCCAGGGAACACAATGAAGCTATTTGTGTACCCCTGCAGTGCGAGGACCACCTTGCGAATGTTTCGACAAACCGTGTTTTTCCCTAGGTTCTCCGCATCACCGACCGCATACAAGTATGTACCACTTGCGAAGAAACGCAATGCAATACATACCATTTGCGGTACAGTAAGTGCATGGCTTCGACGAGTCACATTTGTTATGTGCGGCTCAAGAAGTTCGCAAAGATAAGTTATTCCTTCCGCGGAATATCTGTATCTTTCATACAAGTAAGTATCAGGAAAGTCAAGGGGATTTTGTCTGTCCCTAAAAACTCTTTCTCTACGAAGTGCTCGTCTAACAATTTGCGCTGAGATGTCCACAGGATTTGGAAGAAAAGGTGAAGCCATTGCAATGATTGTAACAGAGAACAGAAGCTGGGAATTAATTACGTCACCTATATGTTTCTTTGCTCACCGCTGATTGGTCAAACTTCTGACTGAGAGCTCGAATCCAGAACATAACCTGCCCCGGAGCAGGTTAGCCGTGCAGCGTAAGATACCATGGCAACGAACACCGATTAAAGCCGAGCTACTTTCATAGTACCTAAAACCCAGGGTTGGTGGAAACTAAACTGAAACATAGCTGGCTAGCCACCTAAACCAGCTTCATGGTATAGGCCCCTGGACTCTCACCTCTGTAAGTGGATTAAGAACTTTCTCACTGACAGACCCCAGCATGTCAGACTTGGAAATATTACCTCATCCACCACCATCCTCAACACTGGCACTCCCCAGGGCTGTGTTCTCAGTCCGCTCCTCTACTCACTATTCACATATGACTGTTCTCCCATAACCACCAATGAGGAGACCGCCTACAGGGAGGAGGTCCAATCACTGGTATCATGGTGCAGCAGAAACAACTTAATTCTCAACACAAAAAAAAACAAAAGAAATCATAATTGATTTTAGGAAATGTAAAAACAAAAGACATGACAGTGTTGAGATACATGGAGAGGAGGTGGAACAGGTCCCAAGCTTCAGATACCTAGGGTTGCATCTGGCAGAGGATCTGGCCTGGGGAGTGAACACCAAAGAGATAAGGGAAAAAAGCTCAGTAGAGACTCTTTTTCCTGCAAACCCTAAGAAGCACTGGGCTCCCGCGGACACTCCTCACACATTTCTACAGGTGCACAATAGAGAGTGTGCTGGCATACAGCTGTACAGTGTGGTTCTCCAGCTGCACCACTGAGGAGAAAAAAGACCTGCAGCGGGTAATAAAAACAGCCCAGGGAATCATTGGTGCACCTCTCCCAAGCCTTGAGGCCATCTACTCCAGTAGGCTGCAGAGAAGAGCAGCAAGCATCAGAGCAGATCCACCACGGACACACCCTGGCCACATCCTGTTCGACACTCTTCCCTCAGGCAGGCTCAGGGTCATGAGGGCGCTGACAAACCGCATGAAAAACCAAGGGCCATAAACGAGCTGCTGAAAGGTTGAAATACTAAGCTAATCTGGACTTGAACCATACTGTGTTTGTACATGTACTGGTTTTCTTATTCTTGTTTTAATACTTTTTATTCTATTTTTATACTATATATTTATCTATTAACTGTTGCTGACAGTGTCACTTTTTATCCTTCTATCGTAATGCTGCTAAGTGAGTGATTGATGTCATCTTAATTTCGTTGTGTAGAGATATGCAATGACAATAAAACTATCTATCTATCTTATAGAAGGGAAAAGAAGAGACATTTAGCTGGAGGGTGTTGGAAAAACATGAGAGATCACTTTGCCGAAAGTTAAAAAATGAATTCATGGAAAGAGTGTTGGTAACATCGAGAGGTGGACAGTTTCTACCTGGAGGTAAGAGATATTAGCGTTTATTCAACACAAATGTAATGTTTGGTGGTAGGTCAGTGTTTATCATGGATTAGAGTTTAGATTCTCTGCCCGAGCCTGAACTGGACCGACCCAACCCATGAGCTGGGCCGGGCCGACACTTTACCCCGCTATGATCGGGCCGGGCTATGATCAGGCCGGGCGGGCCCTTGATCAAGCATTTGTGTTTTTTGAATCATTACTTTATTAGCCTTATTCGGTGGGGAGCAAGCTCTGCCTCTCCAGCTTCTCCCGTAGCTCTGGGTGGATGTCCTGACCTGACTTGAGTGGGAGGATGATGAGCATGCAGACCGTGGTGAAGGACAGTATTAATTAGGTGATGAGACCGTGGTGAAGGACAGTATTAATTAGGTGATGAGACCGTGGTGAAGGACAGTATTAATTAGGTGATGAGACCGTGGTGAAGGACAGTATTAATTAGGTGATGAGACCGTGGCTATCGCAGTGAGCTCCATGCCAAGTCCCCCCTAGCTTGTTGTACTTAGTTACTGTTGCTAATGCCGGCCCGAGCTTCTCCTACTTAGCAACAGTAACTAAGGGTGGCATGAGGCACAAATGTATAATTTAAACATTAGCTATATAGGCTACTTTCCTGATAGCACTTAAGAGAACAGTTACAAAAATGGAGAGAAAATATAAATCTGGCGCATTAAAAAGAAAAGAACGAGTTAGTAGGAGAAGTGTGGTAGCATCGTGTGCTCCTCTCACATCGTACTTCTCCTCATCATCATCATCATCATCATCATCATCATCATCATCATCCATGACTCAAGAAAATGATAATAATACCGTTAACGTTGTAACTCAGTCATCAATAGTTAATGTTACTGCTAGTGCGAGCCCTACTAGCCTGACACCGGCTAACGATGAGGCTAACAGCAGTCAAGCCCAGAACAGCTCACCGGAGGGGACGACTGTCACCGGAGGGGACGACTGTCACCGGAGGGGACGACTGTCACCGGCAGTTTGAAGTGGAGGATACCTCGCCGGTCGCGGATGCCTCTGGTTCCAGCAGCAGCACCACCATGGGTCCTTCAGAGGCACCTCGCCTAGCCAATGTCCTGTCTGAAGAGGAATATCCCACTGACCCCTACCCTCTCACTACTGAATTGATCCGTGCGGTGATTGGACATGGTCCTTGCCAGCCTGGTTTGAGGGACGGTTACAAAGAGTTTCCACATGACCAGGATAAGCGCCGCTTCAGTCCGGCTTGGTGTAAGCACCAGATGGGAGGCTCAGGTAACCCAGTGGGGCGCCAGTGGTTGGTGTACTCACCCAGGGCAAACCCACTGTTATTTTTCTGTTGCTGGCTTTTCGGTAAAAAGTCCAGTGACAGTGCTGGGACAGCCTGGGCTGACCCATGTATGGGGTTTTCTTCATTTATAAAAGAGACAGAGCGGATTGAGACGCATCAAAGGTCCGGTGCTCACCGGGAGGCAGAGAAGGCATATCTAATGACAAAGTTTGGTTTGAGTCAGGACAGCACTGTCATTGCAGAGCTTCTGAAAGCCGAGAGAGAGCAGGTGGAGAAGAACAGAAGGATCCTACACAGGTTGGTGGACACCACGCTCTTTTTAGCCAGACAGGGGCTGGCTTTTCGTGGCCACAGAGAACATGCTGGGCTGGGAGCCCCTGACTCTAACGAGGGGAATTTCTCAGAGCTCCTGAACTTGCTGGCTCACTACGACTCCATCCTCGAGCAGCACATGAATAACCCCGTCAGCAGAGTGACATACCTCAGTCACCAGTCCCAAAACCAGCTCATTGCAGCTCTTTCCAAAGAGACACTGAGCACAATAATCAATGAAATGAAGTCAGCAAAGTTTTTCTCAGTTATTGTAGATTCCACCATAGATATAAAGAGAATGGATCAGTTTTCTCTTTCACTCAGATATGTCACCAAAACAGGCATGGAGGATCTTCTGCATAATTCGCTGACAAAGGACCTTGGTCTTAATGTAAATGATCTGAGGGGACAAGCACATGATGGTGCCAGAACGATGTCAGGGCAGTTAACGGGGCTGCAAGCCAGGGTCAAGCTAGATTGCTCAGACAAGGTATTTAATGTCCACTGCTGCACACACAACCTCAATCTAATTCTTATGGATGCTGTGGGTTGTTTGTGT
>NC_050194.1:5340441-5350441 GCF_008315115.2 Sander lucioperca | reverse complement strand
TCTGAATAAATTCTCCAGAAAGTTCCAGTGTCTTGCTTCTCAACATCACAACAAAACAAAAAGAGCCGCGGCAGTAGAGGAGAGCAGCAGTCAGTAGGAGAGAGCAGCAGTCAGCAGGAGAGATCAGCAGTCAGTAGGAGAGAGCAGCAGTCAGTAGGAGAGAGCAGCAGTCAGTAGGAGAGATCAGCAGTCAGTAGGAGAGAGCAGCAGTCAGTAGGAGAGAGCAGCAGTCAGTAGGAGAGCAGCAGTCAGTAGGAGAGAGCAGCAGTCAGTAGGAGAGAGCAGCAGTCAGCAGGAGAGATCAGCAGTCAGTAGGAGAGAGCAGCTGTCAGTAGGAGAGAGCAGCAGTCAGCAGGAGAGATCAGCAGTCAGTAGGAGAGAGCAGCAGTCAGTAGGAGAGAGCAGCAGTCAGCAGGAGAGATCAGCAGTCAGTAGGAGAGAGCAGCAGTCAGTAGGAGAGAGCAGCAGTCAGCAGGAGAGATCAGCAGTCAGTAGGAGAGAGCAGCAGTCAGTAGGAGAGAGCAGCAGTCAGTAGGGGAGAGCAGCAGTCAGTAGGAGAGAGCAGCAGTCAGTAGGGGAGAGCAGCAGTCAGTAGGAGAGAGCAGCAGTCAGTAGGAGAGATCAGCAGTCAGTAGGAGAGAGCAGCAGTCAGTAGGAGAGAGCAGCAGTCAGTAGGAGAGCAGCAGTCAGTAGGAGAGCAGCAGTCAGTAGGAGAGAGCAGCAGTCAGTAGGAGAGCAGCAGTCAGTAGGAGAGATCAGCAGTCAGTAGGGGAGAGCAGCAGTCAGTAGGAGAGAGCAGCAGTCAGTAGGAGAGAGCAGCAGTCAGTAGGAGAGCAGCAGTCAGTAGGAGAGATCAGCAGTCAGTAGGAGAGCAGCAGTCAGTAGGAGAGATCAGCAGTCAGTAGAGGAGAGCAGCAGTCAGTAGAGGAGAGCAGCAGTCAGTAGAGGAGAGCAGCAGTCAGTAGAGGAGAGCAGCAGTCAGTAGAGGAGAGCAGCAGTCAGTAGGAGAGAGCAGCAGTCAGTAGGAGAGAGCAGCAGTCAGTAGGAGAGAGCAGCAGTCAGTAGGGGAGAGCAGCAGTCAGTAGGGGAGAGCAGCAGTCAGTAGGAGAGAGCAGCAGTCAGTAGAGGAGAGCAGCAGTCAGCTGAAAAAACTCCGACCCAGAGAGAGGAGACGAGAGGACGGGGAAGCCCGTCTACAAACCAATCAATTATCAGTATCTGGAGACGCAGCTCACGTATGTGATGACGGCAGGACGTAGTTTTGTCACGTAGAGATCTTTAGTGCGCTTGCATAACTGCCGTGAAACCAAAACTTACCGGATCAAATGTTACAATGTAACAAAAACATGAACCTTGGTCCGGACTTTCATGTGTGAAAACACCCTAAGTGTAGCTGTAAAGAGCCTATAGAGCCTCTCTGATGTTGGACCGTCACTCAGAACACACACTACCTTGTTATTGTAGCCTATTCTACCCTTTATATATATCGGCGTGTTCCACGTACGGGGAGAGAGTTGTTAAACATAAATATATAGCTACTGATCTGATTAAAGCAAGACAACGTCGGCAGTATTGACTGCAAAATATGTTACAGAATATCTCGTTCTGTATGACAGGTGCTATATTTGAAAATCTTTTCTCTGAAATTTTTTATTACATTTATATCTACGTTGATGTCAAAACCTCGAGACTTTCAAACATCAAGATGTCATTTATTAATATGCATTCTAAATGATATATAAACATATTTTCCGTAAAGCATAATGATTACACTATTTGTTACCATGAGGGATAGTGTTTATTTTTATTTTGTTTTATTTATTTATTTATTTATTTATTTATTTATTTATTTTTATTATGTTAATATTGCTGTTATTATTATTATTATTACTATTATTATTACTTTCATATTCATGCTTTTATTTTCCTTTTGTTTTTATTTGTTTTTCCTTATCCTCTTTTCCTCGGGATAAGGGCTTTGTTGTGGGTGGGATGGGGTTAACGGAAAGATGTCTTGTTATAATTGACATTGTAATATTGCATTGAATTTTGTGCATTCTATCTTTTCTAAAACAATAAAAATACTTGTTAAAAACATATTTTCCTATTCTATTTTGCATGGAAACGCTTCCAACACGCTCGCGTCTCGCGTGAAAAATAGGCGTCGGTTCTATTTCTAGCAGGCACACGTCTCAGGCGTGGCTCGAGACGCGCGTCTCAGGCAGGCAGTGTGTAAGCTCTAACCTGTTACCATGGGAGCCGAAATATAAACGGACACGCCACGCGGCTGACACGCTCGTGCGACGCATCCAGTGTGTAACCGGCCTTAGAGCTTGAAACGGCCAGTTACCGTGCCACTTGCACATGTTAGTGCACGTCAGCGCACGGGGCCACTACGTGACCCTATGGAGCGTACCACGTGACGGGGCGTGCATATTTCGACAGAGTGACAGTGTAAGTGGGTTAGGAGAAATGAGACAACAAAACAGGATGAATCAGAGAAGAGAAAGGAAAGAAAGGACCTAAAGAGAGAGCGAAGGGAGAAGACGAAATAACAGAGATTGAAGAGGAAACTAAAGTAATGCCTCTAAAGGCGCTTTTCCATCACATGGTACCAGCTCGACTCGCCTCGACTCTACTCGCCTTTTTTGGTTTTCCATTACGAAAAAAAGTCCCTGGTACCTGCTAACAGGTACTTCTTTTAGTACCTCCTCAGTCGAGGTTCCCAGCGAGCTGAGGCGAGCTGAAAAGGTGACGTGAAAGCGACAGACGGGGGCGTCCTGAACAAACCCGCTATTTTTAAACAGTTTAGCCAGCTGTGTATTTTTTTTTTGCTGCCTCCAGCTTCTTCTGAAACTAAATGTGTCTAATGGCAACAACACACCTTCCACGTTCTGTGTGTGTACGTTAGGTCACGGCAGTTTACTGCGGTGCTGCTTGTTGTACAGTTCTGCGGAGGCTCCAGGCAGAGCTTTCACCGTAGCCTACGTACACACACACATGCTGGCTCGACGCACACACCAGCTGACAAACGTATACATCAGGCCACATATTACACAGGCTACGGAGAAAGCTCAGCGTGGAGCCTCCACAGAACTGTAAAACAAGCTCAAGTGGCCTGATGTTTATACTTGTGTGCTGGTGTGTGCGTCGAGCCGGCAAGACGACCAGCCACGCTGAGGCGGGACTAAAATATGCAATGGAAAACGGACGCACAGTGTGCCGAGTCGAGTCGAGGCGAGTCGAGCAGGTACCGTGTAATGGAAAAACGCCATAATACTCGGTAGCTTGAAAATACTTTGGCTTTAAGCACAGGCTTCTGCAGTAGTGGCACAAAGTACAACAAGAACTCAAAGAGACATACCGAAATCACCAATGCTCTAACGTACTATTTGGCCAAAGATATGATGCCATACACACGGTGGATAAAAAAGGCTTCAAGAAGCTTCTGAATGAAGTAGACAAAACGGTACCAAATCCCATCCCGCACCTATTTCTCACCGGTAGCCATCCCGCAACTTTATAAAAGGGGGTGCAGGCAGAGTTTGGAGTCGGGTAGGTTGAATATTTTTCATCCACGACCGACCTGTGGTCCAGCCGCACCACGGAGCTGTACAAAAGTCTCACTGAGCACTATGTTGTTGTGAATCTATGAATATTGTTACGATGCGTTTTCCCTTAACTTTTGTAATTTTACATATGTTTAAAAATATCAAAATTGCAGGCTAAGCATGTAATCGCTCTGAAGTGGAAGGACACAGAAAGAGCAAAGATAAACCAGTGGATTAAACTAATGTCTAGCAACCTGGCACTGGAGAAACTGACCTACATTGTGAGAGGAAAACTTGAAGATTTCAAAGATATGTGGTTGCCTTTCTTGGCCTTGTAAAAGCATGTAAACATGTAAACATGTAAACTATACTTGTTGTTGATGGAGTGAGCATGGGGCTCCAGGGTGGGGGGGAGGCCTTGTCTTTTGTTTTTTCCTTTTTATTTTTTCTTTGTATATTTTTTTCTTTTGAATGTTTGTAAAACGTTTTAAAAATTCAATAAAGAAATTTGTGAAAAAAATTTAAAATATAGCGAAATCTATATCGATATATTCATAATCGATCATCGCAATAATATCATATTTTGTCAATATTGTGCAACCCTACTACACGCTGAAAATGTCAAGTTTAGAAGATAAGGACGTTGGAACAAGTCAGACCTGCTCGGTTCTTTCAGGGAATGATTGTTAAGATTTAATAAGAATATGTTTAGGTCATTTCCTCTCTAACTCAGAGGTTTTGGGACTGATTGCTGTAGACGAAGTACACACAGAGATCCACTGGTAAGACATAATGAGGTGTAACCATGTATCAGCTCATTTAAATAGCTCACGGTACTGTATAGTGTCAACAGTTAACTTGATTTAATATTGGATGTGGAGTTTTCTGTTGCGGGGTGCAAATGTTCCTCCAGAACCAGTTCCTTCCTGAGACTATTTAGCAGAGCCACCGTCGCTGCGTCCGGAGCTTAGCGCCGCCCAAGAACGTTGGGATTGGTTTAAGGAAATGCAAACATTAAAGCTGAGTCTCTTACACGCACGCACGCACGCACGCACGCACGCACGCACACCTTTGTTTCTCACTTAACACTTTCCAATCTCTGCAGAGCTGCTCAGCATCCAGAAATTCCTGCGATGGACGCCAACGAGCAGAAATACTTACTCACAGTGTTGGAGCCAATCAGATTGGCTCCAACACAAAAGACACACACACAACACACACACACACACACACACACACACACACACACAAATACACACTGAAACACACACACACACACACACACACACACACACACACACACACACTGAAACACACACACACACACACACACACACACACACACACACACACTGAAACACACACACACACACACACACACACACACACACACAAATACACACCGAAACACACACGCACACACACACACACACACACACACACACACACCGAAACACACACACACACACACACAAATACACACCGAAACACACACACGCACGCACACACAAATACACACACAACACATACACACAAACACACACACACAACACATACACACACAAACACACACAAACACAACACACACACAAATACACAGACACACACACACACACACACACACACAAATACACACCGAAACACACACACGCACGCACACACAAATACACACACACACACACACCGAAACACACACGCACACACACACACAACACATACACACAAACACACACAAACGCAACACACACACAAATACACAGACACACACACAAATACACAGCGAAACATGCACACACACACACACAAATACACAGGGAAACATGCACACACACACACACACACAAATACACAGGGAAACACGCACACACAGACACAGACACACACACACACAACACAACACAACACAACACAACACAACACACACACACACACCAGTGATTGTGTGATGTAATACTGGCAGACAGCGTGCCGATGTCAGAGGTGCAAACAGCTCTCGTTCCACAGATTTCTGGATCATCTGAGAGTATTTTGTGGCCGAGCAGCTGCAGCTTCGAGAGGTAAACAAGACCGGATGAGCCCACTCTGCGTGCGTTTCTAAGTCCTGGATCTTCCCAGTCCTACCTACAGCACTTTTAACATCTAAGATCTACGACATGATATGCTGCACTAACGGCTCAACGTTTAAGCACAGCAAATAATACAACAGCTCCTCAAAAACATGGAAAGAGCGATGCTCAGCCTCTGGGTAGTACACACACTGAGTGTCATTAACATAGCTTTGAAATGAGTAACTCTGCCTACCGAGAGAAACCCTCCCACGCAGCTCGCTGCACTACAGTCTTGAATATTTTGGCTGCGTGCATAAAATAACTTATTGACATTATTGTTATTATCAGTACTGGCCCATAGAGGGCAGCCCTTCTGGCATTTGCATTACATTACATCACATGTCATTTAGCTGATGCTTTTATCCAAAGTGACTTACAATGTCTATATATATCAGAGGTTGCACGGCTCTGGAGCAACTAGGGGTTAATGCCTTGCTCAGGGACACATTGGTTGATGTATCACAGTGGGAATCAAACCCAGATCTCCCACACCAAAGGTATGGGTCATATCCACTGCTCCATCACCACCCATTTGCCCAAATTCCAGATGGCCAGTCTGTCTCTGGGTGAAGAACACCAGGAGCGATCGGCAGGAAAATGATGACTGGTGTTCTAACTGTGTGCCAAATTAATCAGAGCACACGAGGCCAAGCTGCCTCTTGAGTTACCGTATGAACGGTTTGATGACAACAAGCTTTTAAAAGTCTATTTTTCAAATGCAGTCGGTCCACATCAAACCCACGTATTCTCCATCTGGATCGGCTGTCACGTTATCTTCTCCCGTTCAACTGATAGTTGTTGGAGGGAAATATCTGTCTCAATGGCTGCTAAATGCTCCACTATGTTCTAGGGATGCACCGAATCCCCTGGTTGAGATTCTGCTGAATCCTCGTCCCATCCTCAGTCCATGAACACAGTAAACTCATTAATGAAGTAAACAGTGACTGTCCTTCCTTTGCCGTACCTGAAGTTGCTGCATTCTGGCTGCTGTCTGTAGATTCCTTCATCACAACTCGTATTCTTCCGGATGTTTCCTACCAGATGTTGTAACAGCGGTGATGTTGTGTATAGTTTAGGGTCCTCGCCACCACCAGACTAATCAGCATTACAGATTGAACATGTAGCTGGACTTGAATGGCCTTCTTTTGACTGAAAGTTCTGCCAAACTACACTTTTTCTGCTCACCAGTTCCATTTCCACTTCCTCACAGCCTGCTGCATTGAACGCCCCACCTACGTAAACACCTTCCTGTAATCAACGGCGCCGTCATTACGGCGACCAGCGTAGCGCGCTGAGTGGAAGTTTAGGGTTCAGTTCACTGGGAAAAAATTCTAAGTTTCTGCAGAAACCACAACCCCGTCAAAAAGCCCAATATTCAGACCAATCAGAAGCTGAAGACTGGATTCATCAAATCCGCAGGAACATGAAACTTACAGACTGTGTGTGTTTCTGTATGTGTCTATGTGTGTGTGTGTGTGTGTGTGTGTGTGTGTGTGTTTGTGTGTGTGTCTATGTGTGTGTGTGTGTGTGTGTGTGTGTGTGTGTGTCTGTGTGTGTGTGTGTGTGTGTGTGTTTCTGTGTGTGTGTTTCTGTGTGTGTGTGTGTGTGTGTGTGTGTCTATGTGTGTGTGTGTGTTTCTGTGTGTGTCTGTGTGTGTGTGTGTGTTTCTGTGTGTGTCTGTGTGTGTGTGTGTGCGGGTGTGTGTGTGTGTGTCTATGTGTGTGTGTGTGTGTGTGTGTGTGTGTTTCTGTGTGTGTCTGTGTGTGTGTATGTGTGTGTTTCTGTGTGTGTCTATGTGTGTGTGTGTGTGTGTGTGTGTGTTTGTGTGTGTGTCTATGTGTGTGTGTGTGTGTGTGTGTTTCGGTGTGTATTTGTGTGTGTGTGTGTTTCAGTGTGTATTTGTGTGTATGTGTGTGTTTCGGTGTGTATTTGTGTGTGTCTGTGTGTGTGTGTGTGTGTGTGTGTGTGTGTGTCTATGTGTGTGTGTCTGTGTGTGTGTGTCTGTGTGTGTGTGTGTCTATGTGTGTGTGTGTGTGTGTGTGTGTGTGTGTGTCTATGTGTGTGTGTGTGTGTGTGTGTGTGTGTGTGTGTGTGTGTGTGTGTGTACCTGGAGACGTTGGCGTTGTCCCGGACGCGGCTGTAGCAGAGCATGTTGGGCGTCCTCTGGGACACCAGGACTCTGATCTGGTCCACGGAGCTGCTGAGCTTCAGGTAGCCCAGGTAGAGTCCCGGGGCCAGACGGTGGGTACTGCGCCGCTGGTACACCAAGATGTCCTGCAGACAGACAGACAGACAGGGAGGCAGACAGGCAGGCAGACAGACAGACAGACAGACAGACAGGGAGGCAGACAGACAGGCAGGCAGACAGACAGACAGACAGACAGACAGGGAGGGAGGCAGACAGACAGGCAGACAGACAGACAGACAGGGAGGCAGACAGACAGACAGACAGGGAGGCAGACAGACAGGCAGACAGGCAGGCAGACAGACAGACAGGCAGACAGACAGGCAGACAGACAGACAGACAGGCAGACAGACAGGCAGACAGGGAGGCAGACAGACAGGCAGACAGACAGACAGACAGGCAGACAGGCAGGCAGACAGACAGGGAGGCAGACAGACAGGCAGACAGACAGACAGACAGGGAGGCAGACAGACAGGCAGACAGGCAGGCAGGCAGGCAGACAGACAGACAGACAGACAGACAGACAGACAGGCAGACAGGCAGGCAGACAGACAGACAGGGAGGCAGACAGACAGGCAGACAGACAGACAGACAGACAGACAGACAGACAGGCAGACAGACAGGCAGACAGAAAGACAGATAGACAGGCAGACAGACAGACAGACAGGGAGGCAGACAGACAGACAGACAGACAGACAGGCAGACAGGCAGACAGGCAGACAGGCAGACATACAGACAGACAGGCAGACAGACAGACAGGCAGACAGGCAGGCAGACAGACAGGCAGACAGACAGACAGACAGGCAGGCAGGGAGGCAGACAGACAGACAGACAGACAGACAGACAGACAGAGAGACAGAGATGTAAAGAAGGGCGTTTTTTCTGTATGGTGATGATGATAGCGGGCTGTGTCTGTGTGTGTGTCTGTGTGTGTGTGTGTGTGTGTGTGTGTGTGTCTGTGTGTGTCTGTGTGTGTGTGTGTGTGTGTGTGTGTCTGTGTGTTTGATTTGATTTATTTCTTTATTTGAAAGGTGACAGTGAACATTAATCAACATTAAAACAATGTAAATGTGCCCGAGTTAGCTCAAAAGTGCTAACTTTCATTAGTAGTCCCCCAGCCAGATGTAAAACAGGCAGCCTTTAAAAATAATGACAAGTATACAATCACACAATAAAATTACATACAACACTTTGTGGTTAATAAATACAATTCATGTAAAATACTTAACGTTTAGATGCACACAGAAAGCATTAGTGCCCACAAGTTTGGCTCTCTACAAGCCATTTTTTTGCATTTTTTTTGAATGAAAAGAATAACAAAGACTCTCTAATGGTTGCCGGCACTGTGTTTCATTGCTGAGCTGCTCTTACGGAGAAGACAGCCTGACCAAAAGCTGTCTTTCTCCGGGGGATGATGCAGTCTTCCCTCACTGCCCCTCTAGTTACCCTAACCTCACTGGATCTAAAATGTATAAAGTCACATAGTGGAGGAGGTGCTAAACCATGTCTGATTTTATAGATTAAACAGATATTTTTGAATTTAATGAGATTATCCCAGGTAAGTAACTGGTATTTCCTCAGAATACTACAGTGGTGGTAGTGGTATGGTTTTTATCCAGTATTTTTAATGCTTGTTTGTATAATATTTCTAATGGTTTTATTGTTGTAGAGTGGGTATTGGACCAGCTTTTTAAACAATGTGTGATATAATCATTGAAAAGAAATATAATTTAGCAGCTCCTGTTGAAAGAAAGTCTGTAATGAATGTTTTCTAGACTGAACTTAATCCTATTACTAACTTTTTTAATGTGTGTTTTGAAGGTGAGGTATGTAATCCTAAATATTTATATTCTGTGACGACCTGTAGTCTTTCTCCAGATATTAAAATTTCAGGTTTTATATTTATATTGTTTTTTGAGAAATACATAGTAACTGTTTTAGATATATTCAATTGCTGACAGGATTGCTCAAGCCAGATTGCGATCAATGACCTCCTCTGTGGATTTTCCAAAGGCCAAGATAACTGTCATCTGCATACATTTAGAAATTGATTTCACAAAATCCAAGATCAAGAACAGACATTTAATCTGGAAAGGTAAGTTATTCAACTACACAGTAGCAGACAGAACAAGGGGCTGAATACGGTAGGTGTCCGG
>NC_050194.1:5322941-5325441 GCF_008315115.2 Sander lucioperca | reverse complement strand
ATACTGTATCTGAAGTCTCTTTATATAGACCTTAGTGGTCCCTAATACTGTATCTGAAGTCTCTTTTATATAGACCTTAGTGGTCCCCTAATACTGTATCTGAAGTCTCTTTTATATAGACCTTAGTGGTCCCCTAATACTGTATCTGAAGTCTCTTTATATAGACCTTAGTGGTCCCCTAATACTGTATCTGAAGTCTCTTTTATATAGACCTTAGTGGTCCCCTAATACTGTATTTGAAGTCTCTTTTATATAGACCTTAGTGGTCTCCTAATACTGTATCTGAAGTCTCTTTAATCATAATTTCTGCTTTTTTAACTCAAGAATTAGGTATACCTATAAATGAGGTTTTTTATTGACCATGAATTCCAAAAATAGGTAATAAACGTCAGGAAAAAGTGCTGATTTTCAGTTTGGACCCTGCAGGACGATGCATGGACGAATGGAAGACAACACAAGGGGTAATCAGATTACTTTTAGATGAACTTAACAACAGGTGACAAAGTATCGGTGTGTTGTGTCTCAAAATAATGAGCTTTAAATGTAGATAAATGGAATCCAACTACACTACAATACCCATGAGCCTCATGTGCTGTTGCTATGGAGAAGAGGCCAGCCTGAGTTGTACAAAAAAAATAAAAATATTTTGTCACCATAGTTCCGAAACTCAACCAAAAGCTGACCAAGACTTTGAGGGTGAATTGATTTTATGACCTTCAGCGTCCAACAATTTCTCATTTCGCTTTTTGAAAAGTAAGTTTTTTTAATAAAATTTGCGAGAACTTGCAAAAATTGCGAGAACTTGCAAAAATTTGCGAGAACTTGCAAAAATTGTGAGAACTTGCAAAAATTGCAAGAACTTGCAAAAATTGCGGGAACTTGCAAAAATTGTGGGAACTTGCAAAAATTGCGAGAACTTGCAAAAATTGTGGGAACTTGCAAAAATTGCGAGAACTTGCAAAAATTGTGGGAACTTGCAAAAATTGTGGGAACTTGCAAAAATCGCGGGAACTTGCAAAAATTGCAAGAACTTGCAATAATCGCGGGAACTTCCAAAAATTGTGGGAACTTGCAAAAATTGCAAGAACTTGCAAAAATTGTGGGAACTTGCAAAAATTGCGAGAACTTGCAAAAATTGCGAGAACTTGCAAAAATTGTGGGAACTTGCAAAAATTGTGGGAACTTGCAAAAATTGCAAGAACTTGCAAAAATTGCGGGAACTTGCAAAAATTGTGGGAACTTGCAAAAATTGCGAGAACTTGTAAAAATTGTGGGAACTTGCAATAATCGCGGGAACTTCCAAAAATTGTGGGAACTTGCAAAAATTGCGAGAACTTGCAAAAATTGCGGGAACTTGCAAAAATTGTGGGAACTTGCAAAAATTGCGAGAACTTGCAAAAATTGTGGGAACTTGCAATAATCGCGGGAACTTCCAAAAATTGTGGGAACTTGCAAAAATTGCGAGAACTTGCAATAATCGCGGGAACTTCCAAAAATTGTGGGAACTTGCAAAAATTGTGGGAACTTGCAAAAATTGCGAGAACTTGCAAAAATTGTGGGAACTTGCAAAAATTGTGGGAACTTGCAAAAATCGCGGGAACTTGCAAAAATTGCAAGAACTTGCAATAATCGCGGGAACTTCCAAAAATTGTGGGAACTTGCAAAAATTGCAAGAACTTGCAAAAATTGTGGGAACTTGCAAAAATTGCGAGAACTTGCAAAAATTGCGAGAACTTGCAAAAATTGTGGGAACTTGCAAAAATTGTGGGAACTTGCAAAAATTGCAAGAACTTGCAAAAATTGCGGGAACTTGCAAAAATTGTGGGAACTTGCAAAAATTGCGAGAACTTGCAAAAATTGTGGGAACTTGCAATAATCGCGGGAACTTCCAAAAATTGTGGGAACTTGCAAAAATTGCGAGAACTTGCAAAAATTGCGGGAACTTGCAAAAATTGTGGGAACTTGCAAAAATTGCGAGAACTTGCAAAAATTGTGGGAACTTGCAATAATCGCGGGAACTTCCAAAAATTGTGGGAACTTGCAAAAATTGCGAGAACTTGCAAAAATTGCGAGAACTTGCAATAATCGCGGGAACTTCCAAAAATTGTGGGAACTTGCAAAAATTGTGGGAACTTGCAAAAATTGCGAGAACTTGCAAAAATTGTGGGAACTTGCAAAAATTGTGGGAACTTGCAAAAATCGCGGGAACTTGCAAAAATTGCAAGAACTTGCAATAATCGCGGGAACTTCCAAAAATTGTGGGAACTTGCAAAAATTGCAAGAACTTGCAAAAATTGTGGGAACTTGCAAAAATTGCGAGAACTTGCAAAAATTGCGAGAACTTGCAAAAATTGTGGGAACTTGCAAAAATTGTGGGAACTTGCAAAAATTGCAAGAACTTGCAAAAATTGCGGGAACTTTCAAAAATTGCGGGAACTTGCAAAAATTGCGAGAACTTGCAAAAATTGTGGGAACTTGCAATAATCGCGGGAACTTCCAA
>NC_050194.1:5300441-5310441 GCF_008315115.2 Sander lucioperca | reverse complement strand
CAACAGCCTTGGAACTGAAAAACATTTTGCTAAAACTGTCACGTACCCCTTACAGTCCTCCAGAGGACCCCTAGGGGGACACGTACCCCCTACAGTCCTCCAGAGGACCCCTAGGGGGACACGTACCCCCTACAGTCCTCCAGAGGACCCCTAGGGGGACACGTACCCCCTGCAGTCCTCCTTCCTCATCCTCTCTCCCTCTCTCCCTCATCCTCGGCTCCTTCCTCCCCCTCTCTCCCTCTCCTCTCTGCCTCATCCTCTGCTCCTTCCTCCTCCTCTCTCCCTCATCCTCTGCTTCATCCTCCCCCTCTCTCCCTCTCCTCTCTCCCTCTCCTTCTGCTCCTTCCTCCCCGTCTAACAGCAGCAACACCTGCCTTCTTTACCTTCATCTTCTCCCTATTAACCTATAAAATGACGTGTTTTCTCATGCGGGACGGGAGAAGACATAACATCAATGCATCTCTATTATTGTGCGGGCATAAATTCTCAGAGTTTTGCGGGTGCGGGCGGGCGTTCTATTTATTTATTTTGATTAGGACAATGCACATTAATCAACATTTCTGTGTCAGCCAGTTGGCAAATGTTCAACGGTAGTCCTAGTTACCCAGCATGCATGTCTTCTATGGTGGGAGGCAGAAGTGCTAACCACTGAGCCACCGTGCTGCCTAGTGGACATACACATTGTGGGAGCGGGAGGTAATGGTCAGAAATTCAGCAGGAGCTGGATGAAGAAAGCAGTGCCGCGCAGGGCTCTATTACATAAAAACAGGAGGAGGAGAGGGAAATGGTCACACCACTACTACGTATTAAAAGCCATTCTAAAAAAATAGGTTTTGAGTTTGGATCTAAAAAGAGCTCCATCTGTAATAGTGTGAATACCAGGGGGTAACTCGGGGCAGATCACCCCACTGTTTATACCTAGACCTTGGGACTTCTAAAACCAACTCACGCAGCGTTAAATTCTCGGATAAATACTCCGGGGCCAGGCCATTTAAGGCCTTGAAAACAAACAATAAAATCTTAAAATCTATTTTAAAAACGCAAAGAGAGCCGACGTAGGGTGTAGAAACAAGAATGATGTGTGCACGTCTAGATGTATTTGTTAGAAAGCGAGCAGCAGCATTTTGCACAAGTTGAAGTCGTGAGAGGGAGGTCTGATTCAGACCAACATGAAGAGCATTACAGTAATCCAACCTTGAACTAATAAAGGCATGAATTGCCTTTTCTAGATCGTGCCTGTTGAAGAAAGGCTTAACTTTAGCCAGGAGACGAAGCTGGAAAAAGCTCATTTTAACAACATTGCTGATCTGCTTGTCAAATTTGCAATCGAATGTAACGCCCAAATGTTTGACAGCTGGCTTAAGGCAGGTGTTTTTCAACCTTTTTTGAGCCACGGCACATCTTTTACATTAAAAAACCCTGCGGCACACCACCAATCAAAAATGTTACAAAAATGTCACATTGTAGCCTAATAAGATCAGAATCTGCATTTTAACTTTTTTAAAAACGGTGAGTCGACTAATCTTTGCAGCGCAAGTCTGCAATTACTTTATTCTTTCATCTCAGGTTACATCTCCACCGTTTAAAAAGGAATATCTTCGTCTACGTTTCCCCCTCTCATTCCCCCTGCTCTGGCGTTCCCCCCTCTCATTCCCCCTGCTCTGGCGTTCCCCCCTCTCATTCCCCCTACTCTGGCGTTCCCCCCTCTCATTCCCCCTGCTCTAGCGTTTCCCCCTCTCATTCTCCCTGCTCTGGCATTTCCCCCTCTCATTCCCCCTGCTCTGGTCCCCCTACTCTGGCGTTCCCCCCTCTCATTCTCCCTGCTCTGGCATTTCCCCCTCTCATTCCCCCTGCTCTGGTCCCCCTGCTCTGGCGTTTCCCCCTCTCATTCCCCCTGCTCTGCAATCGCTGTTGCAGGCTTACGTCGATGACCTCGGCCCTACTGCTTACATCCTGTCACTGCCACCAGGGGGCAGTAATTCTATTGTCTTAAATCAACAAGGTAATTATTGCGCTATACTGCCACCTACTGACACAGAATAGTATTTCATTTCTCTGCCAGTCATTATATTGTAGGCACAGATGCGCAACAATGGCAAATTATTTGCACTCAATAAAAAAAATTTGTTGGAACAATTAAGTAAAATTGGATAATTTCCCACGGCACACAGGACGATCTCTCACGGCACACTAGTGTGCCGCAGCACAGTGGTTGAAAATCACTGGCTTAAGGTATGATGCCAGAGCTCCCAAACTGATGGTGTGCACAAAGTACTGAAGATAATACACTCAGTTTTATCTTTGTTCAAATTAAGAAAGTTATGTGAAAGCCACAACTTAATATCATTAATACAGCTAAGCAGGGAGTTTAGTGTGACACTGTCATTCGGTCTCATAGGCAAATAAATTAGCAAATCATCTGCATAACAATGAAATGACTGGTTGTGCTTGCCTATAATAGCCCCTAAAGCCCCTGACACACCAACCCGACGGCCGACCGTTGGCAGAAAAGGCAGTTGGACTGATCAGTCGGCTCCCCGAGGTCCAAAAAGTGCCTCAGAACACACTAAAGCGACGCCGACTTGAGCATGTAATACGTCTCCATAACAGCAGGCGGCGCTAATCTGTATTGTCGCCCAAAAAATTAAAACCGGCAGCTGATTGGACGAACCCGTCACGTGGGTCTGGCTGCTCCCTGATTTTTCAACCGAGCATAATGGCGGCTCGTTCAGAATACAATCTCATAATTTACGAAGATAGTTCACCGAAACGTGTTTCTGAAAAC
Organism: Sander lucioperca; assembly: GCF_008315115.2. Taxonomy (NCBI): domain Eukaryota; kingdom Metazoa; phylum Chordata; class Actinopteri; order Perciformes; family Percidae; genus Sander; species Sander lucioperca. The sequence goes on along the minus strand of NC_050194.1, from coordinate 5,307,656 downwards.
ATTTTTAGTGAGAAATAGGCCGTGCAGTTGCTGAATCTGTCTTCAATTCAGATCGACAAAGGAAAAGATTTTCATCAGATTTTGAGAGACTTAGTCACGCTCATCCCGCTCGTCATTTCTGGATTAGCACTCCACCAATCAGATGGGTCATGGAGTCAGACTGGGTATTTCGTGCTGCCACCACGTAAAAAACGAGAAAAACGTCCCAGTGAACATGTATCAATAGATTAAAAATAACGTGACATTTACACAAACTGCCGTGAGACTGGGTTGGATAATCAGGTTGGTGTGTCACTGCCTTAAAGGCAACATATATAAGGAAAACAGGATGGGGCCAAGAATTGAACCATGAGGTATCCCACAAGAGAGAGGAGCAGGTGACGAGGAGAGGTCACCAATCATGACAGAGAAGCTCCTATTTGCCAAATAGGAGTTAAACCATTTAAGTGCCGAGCCCCGGATGCCTACACACTGATCAAGGCGAGAGAGGAGGACTGCATGATCCACTGTATCAAAAAGCCGCTGTGCCGGATTCCCGGCATCTACAGACAAGGTGATATCGTTGTGTACTCTCAACAGTGCAGATTCAGTGCTGTGACGCGATCTGAAAGCAGATTGAAATTTTTCAAACGCAGAGTTCTGTTGTAAAAACCTTTGAAAGAAAATGCAGATCAGAGACTGGTCTTAAAATTGGACAACACTGTGGGGTCAAGATGAGACTTCTTAAAGGAGAATTTACTGAGTTCACTCAGAAGGAATCATTGCACATGGGGAGGCTCTTGTAATGACATTTCAAGCATGTTTAGAGGCTTAAAACACGTTTAAAACTTGCCCTGTTGAAGCCTGTTGGGTGCTAACGCTAGCAGGAGGATAACGATGTTTTCGTTTTTTTTGCTACTGCCAGCACTCCACATTTCCAAACAACAGAGCTACGTGTTGAAATTGACCAGAATTCTCCTTTAAATAGGGGCCCGACCACAGCATGTTTAAAGGCAGCAAGGACAGAACCTAAACTAAGACAAGAATTTAAAAAAGTAAGTAGACTCGACCCAATGGGTAATTTAATGTCGGCTACTGACGTACAACCTCATCGTACAAACTTAGGTTATTTTATGACATATTACATACCTCAGGGCCAATTCGGGGACGTTTTTGAATAATTTACAATCCCGTAATTGTTTCCATCTGTTGAAAGCCTGACCGAGATTGACAAGGCAAAACATGTTGGCGTTAAAAGGAATTTTATTAACGTTATTAACGTGTTCATTCGACAGCCCCCCAAAAAGAAAGTGTGCGTTAGAACAGCGGTGAGCGTTGTCTACAGCGCCCTCTTTAGGAAACAAACTGAACTTCCTACAGCTTTATAAATAGAGTAATTATTACTCACAGTGAGGACTCTCCTTGCCACCGGCCTTTAGCAGCAGCTTGGCGATGGGCGTGTTGTTGGTCATGATGGCGATGTCGAGCGGCGTCAGGCCCTGGCTGTTGGGCGTGTTCAGGTCCAGCTCCTCGGCCGAGAACTGGTAGAGGAGGATCTGCACCGTGTCCAGGTCCTGCTGCTCAACCGCCTCGAAGATGCAGTCGCTGCCCTGCATCGTCTGCACCACAGAACAGCAACAGAGAACCGTCACAAAGACAAAATTCGGTTTATGTGAGGAGTTCTGTTCGTGGAAATTAGGGCTACATTTACATAGCTACATTTTGGTTTTAAAGTGCCCATATTATGCTCATTTCAGGTTCAAAATTGTATTTTGAGGTTGTACCAGAATAGGTTTACATGGTTTAATTTTCAAAAAACACCATATTTTAGTTGTACTGCTCATTGCTGCAGCTCCTCTTTTCACCCTGTGTTCAGGTCTCTGTTTTAGCTACAGAGTGAGACCTCTCACTGCTGTAACATCTTTGTTGGCAGTCGCACATGCTCAGTAGCTAGGTAAGATCACATGCTCAGTAGCTAGGTAAGATCACATGCTCAGTAGCTAGGTAAGATCACATGCTCAGTAGCTAGGTAAGATCACATGATCAGTAGCTAGGTAAGATCACATGATCAGTAGCTAGGTAAGGACTACATGAGCTAGCTAGCTGTTTCTCCAACTTCAGTAGTACAAGGCAGGATTAGTCGGAAGACTTCTTCTAAACGAGGGCACACTTCCAACTTTGTGTGAATACCTGCAGAACAGGGACATGGAAGTAGTTCTTTTGTAGATTATGGTGAACTAGTGTGTGTTGTAGCAGTGTTTTGCCATTCAGAACGAGCTAGCATGCTAACAGTTAGCCCCCTAGCCCCCTCGTGACGTAGAAAGCCGTGCAGATTTTGACCAGCTCACCCAGAGACTGAAGGCAGGACACATTCAGAAACCGTATCTCACTCAGAACAGCATGGATGGTTTTTATCAAAGTTTGTATGTGTGTGGAAGCACCATGGACACAAAATAACTCCCCAAATCCCAGAAAAAGTAATTTTTTCATAGTATGGGCACTTTAAGCTTTTGAGTTTTGAGCCCAAAGTGATCTCAGTGCACCGAGTGTTTTTCTCTCTTTATTCTTCTCTCTCTGTTTAAACTAACACACCCAAAACCTCATATCTCATCATCATTCTGGTATACTGGACATAAACAGGAGGCAGCGTGGAGACTCCGCCAACTGCTGGTTGTTGCCATGGTAACGTTGGTAGCTTTAAATCTCAGAGAACGAGAAGTCGTGACCGATAAGACCCAATCAGGAGGAGAAACGTTGGCGTCAGTGTCGGTGTCGCCAAAGGTCTCCGTTTGAAACACAACGCCGCAGATTACCAACCAAAACGGGTCAGAAGTGTTTCCAAATGTCTCCGGTTTAGGGGCTCGGAAACACCAGAGCAGGGGGAATGAGAGGGGGAAACGCCAGAGCAGGGGGAATGAGAGGGGGAAACGCCAGAGCAGGGGGAATGAGAGGGGGAAACGTTAGAACAGGGGGAATGAGAGGGGGAAACACCAGAGCAGGGGGAATGAGAGGGGGAAACGTTAGAACAGGGGGAATGAGAGGGGGGAACACCAGAGCAGGGGGAATGAGAGGGGGAAATGCCAGAGCAGGGGGAATGAGAGGGGGAAACGCTAGAGCAGGGGGAATGAGAGGGGGGAACGCCAGAGCAGGGGGAATGAGAGGGGGAAATGCCAGAGCAGGGGGAATGAGAGGGGGAAACGTAGCAGAAGATATTCCTTTTTAAACCAAAATGTAGCAGTGGAGATGTAACCTGAGATGAAAGAATAAAGTAATTGCAGACTTGCGCTGCAAAGATTAGTCGACTCACCGATTACTCAATCGATCAACTATTTTTGATAAGAGTTAATGAATAGTTAAAGTAATTTGGAGATAGAAAAGGTTGGAGATATAATCCCTCCACCTAGTCCTGGGTCTTCCCCGAGGCCTCCTCCCAGCTGGACGTGCCTGGACCACCTCCCTAGGGAGGCGCCCAGGGGGCATCCTTACCAGATGCCCGAACCACCTCAACTGGCTCCTTTTCGATGATAAATACCTAATTGCAATATTGTATTATGTGTAGTGAGTAGAAACCATGAGTAGTAATACGTGTTTAAATAATTCATATCATGGCATAGTAAACCGTAATTATTTCATACATTAATATTCAGAAAAATATGGTGTGGAAATTCATTTAACTTAACGCATAACAGCCAAATAACAATTATAAGTATCTTATTTGAGCATTTAGCTATAACCTAACCTGGCACTGCCTCTGTTTTGGCGTCTGCTGCGGTGCACCGCTGCCCTTTTTTTCCTCCATAAACTCCGCTCTCAGCTCTCTGCCAGTTGCTGCATGAACTTCCTCCGGGCAATGTTACAGCTGGTGCACTCCTTGGAGAGGATGTGTGCAATGATTCCAGCCAGTTCGAGGATGTATAAAGTTAAATGAACATGTAAACAGCCACCGGCCATCTACGTGTACCGCGCCTTTCACAGAGCGAGCGCCCGGTGTTTGCCTTCTGATTCAGAACTGAGTCCGTCCACGCCGTAGTAGCCTACGTTACCGACTCTGGCTTTGCCTTCGGCCCATTGGTGATGCCCACACTTGTTACTTGAGACCGCTAGTTACGTTTCTCTGACAGAGACTATGGTAGTTACTAAGCAACCAAGATGCATCTTCAACCGTGCGAAAAATTAAAAACAATACCGCGAAAATCCGAGCGGTCAATATGACCGTGTATGGCCGAAATTGGTAAAAGTGATTGTATTTTCTTTGCCTTTTGTGTAATGTATATAAAAACTTTTTTTCAATTAAAATACAGACTCTTTTAGGAAAAGTCAGGCAGCAGCAGGATTGTATTTTTTTATTACACATATACATTTCAAAACGGTCAAAATGACCGTCATGGCCGTTCTAGTGTTAAAGACATCAGCTTGGACTTTGATCAAACAATTAATCGATAAAATAATTGGCCGATTAATCATTAATGAAGATAATGGTTTTTGCAGGCTGATGGACCTTTTTCACAGCAGACATGTTGACTTGTCATAGTAGAAAAAGCACAGCTGAGATTGATATCCTAAAAGCTACAAGTGTAAGAATTTCTCCCATCTAGCGTTGAGATCATATATTGCAATCAACTATCTCTCGCTACGCAGTTCAAAGTACGTATTGCAGCTATGGTAGCCATCACTCTTCAAAAAGCGAAAGTGTACAAAAGGCCGTCTTTCAGTCGTTGTTGGAGTTCATGTCGTAGAGTGGCGCGGACGCGCGCTGCACACCACGAGCGGCACGCACGCCATCTGACGGAAAGGAGAGAGGAAATAAAAAGGAGACTGCAGCGGTCCAGAGGATAATTAACTAGTTGGGATTTGGTGTCTGCTATGCTGTAAGCTGCAATGTTCACTCTTTTTTTCTGATGACGCCTCTTGCTCTTTTCAATCTCCGTTTTCTTTTTCTGGGCGAAGAAGAAGAAGACTCCTGTTCCTGAAATTTGGTTTTGAATACGTGTGGTCCTCCATGTTTCCTTTTTCAAACTTGCCGGCGCCGGGAAGCTACGATACCCGTTAGCAGCATTAGCAGCAGCTGTGAGTCGAAAACGCGAAAGTTGGTGTGGTATATTGACATCCTATAACATTCTATACACTTTGACTTAAGAGTTGGTATAAGGAGATGCATGAACTTTACCCTACATTTACTGAGAACATCTGGAAATTGTTAACATGAGTAGAGGTCCCCCCAAGACAGAAGGGACCTTTTTTGGAGTTGTGCCAGGTTGGTCGTTCTCCAAGCTCTCTGCAGGAGTTTGTAAAATTGATGCTGAATCTTTGCTTATAATAAACCTTTTTATAATCAAGAACAGTGATTCCTCTTCATACAGCATCACAGCATTACTATTTAAGACACCACAGTGGAGCAGTATGTCCATACGCGGAGTTTGCAGGGGGGGCAGGAGGAGCACTGCCCCCCCTGGCGGCTGAAGCGGGTAATTGCATTGTTTCATGGCATGACCAGATATTTTATAAATATTTTAAATAACACAAAACAACTAAATGGTGGTAGGTAATACATCTGATTTCATATAGGCCTACTGCTTTAGTAAAAAATAAGAATTTTTTCAGGGCTCTGGCTCTCACCTGAGACCATTGTCGATGCATATGCAGGACGCAAAAAACTAAAATTACTGTTGCACTAGTCTGGACATCTTACCGTGCCAACGTTGTCATAAAGGTTTCCTAAATGCCATGTATATAAATTTGCTGTCAGCTTACTAATTGATTGCGTGTTTTGTGTAGATTTGGACTTTTATACGTTTATTCCACATTGTTTAAACGGCGAAGTGGATCTCCTGATCGCCGTGGATTACTTTTTTTCCGTCTCATTGGATTACGGTAAAATACGGATCTTTTTTCTTAACGTGTCTTAACCTTTTATGGTGGGACTGCGCTTGGTTTCTGCGTTTGGAGATCATCTCAACAGACTGGAGGTCCAACACTGATTGGTCACCGTTACATTTTAGTTGAATTTAAGTGTCGGGGCAGTTTGCGTTCCCAGACAGCCGTGCTGCGATTGGATTTCATAAGGGCGAGTTGTTAAATTGTTACAATGTAATTTAAAATCTTCTTTAAAAATAAACATATATGTTTATTTAGCATGTTTGTTTTGTCCATATGTGCTCGTGCTGTGTTCCCCAAGTGGTAGCCAGGTCTCAGCTGCTACAATGAGTTTTTTTTTTTTTTTTTGCCCCCCCCTGGCTCGAATGTCAAACTCCGCTTATGAGTATGTCCTGTATGTTTCTTACCGGCTAACGTATTTCAAGATGGAGCATGAATATGGTGCGTCTACATCAGTTCATGCAAACGCAAATGTAAAATTTAAAGCCAATAGTAATACTTGAAATTGATGGTGGTGGTCAATATTCATAAAAAAGGACAAGTTTAGGAGGGGAACAACTAAACACGTTACACAATCTAGCTTTAACGATGGCTCAGTTCCATCTAGTGTCCCAGGAAGCTATTTCAGTGAGTCAGCATGATCAATACCAGGACCTCTGCTAAGTGGAATACAGCCATCATTAATGGGCTTGAATACACACTGTGCTTTTCTTACAATGACATCTCAACATGTCTGCCGTGAAAAAGGTCTATTGCAGATGTCAATTTAAAGAAGCAGTGGGCAGAAAGTTGTAAAGTTGCTCAACGAGATTGTGCTGTAGTTAGTTTGAGAGGAAACATAAATAACAGCCCTGAAGATGTTTCTGTGTTTACTGCGTTTGAGTCTCTGCAGACAGCAGAGAGGAAATATGACCAATGTCTTCTGTCTGCAGTCGTCTCTGTGGACACTGAACAGCTCTGATGAGGACTTGGCTGTGCACTTAAAGCGTAACTCTCACCAAAATGCAACCTAGGGTCTTTTTGTGAATGTACCCGAGACAAACTTTTGTTTAAAAGCATATTTAGGAGGGAAACGCCACTTTTAAGATTGACCGTATTCTCGTTTTTGGGTCAAATGGTCTTTTGAATGGGAGTGCTAGGGGCACTTTGATGCTAGCCTCAGAATAGCTATTTTTAAATCACTAAGAAGGCTCGACACAACAGGAGACTTTGCTCCAAGTATCACCAGGGGCTCTACACTTTAACCAAAGACTTGACAACATTGGTTGTGTACCCAGAGTTTACTAAAAAGAAAGGTTTTCAACAACATTGCAGACTAAGTTTCCCTAGCAACAGACAAAAAGCCAGAGCCGGTCCACGTCT
>NC_050194.1:5285441-5295441 GCF_008315115.2 Sander lucioperca | reverse complement strand
TTGTTCAAAACAAGTTTTAACTTTATTTTGTTTTGACTCACACACACGCACACACATGGGGCATGTATACCATTATGATTATTCATGCCAATTTTGTGCAAACATAAATTGATTTGAGTGTTTTCCCTTTTTTTGGATGGGGGGGGCTATATATTCAACAACAAACAAACGGATGCGTGAGATGAAGCTGTTTTCACACATACAGGTAATTCACTTCTCGTTCCTCGCTAAAAGTTCAAATCATTTTAACGTTATTGTGCAACCTTGCCCCTATTTCCACCTGTTGCTGAGTAACGTACATTAACATCCCATGGTCTCTTGAATGTAGCATACCTGTAGCAAGCTCCTTCGTAGTAACTAGCGGTAGAAACAAACATCGAAGAGGAGCAAGCTCCTTCGTAGTAACTAGCGGTAGAAACAAACATCGAAGAGGAGCAAGCTCCTTCGTAGTAACTAGCGGTAGAAACAAACGTCGAAGAGGAGCTCTGTGCTACAGAGCGGCGATTGCTAGTTGTTTAAGCCGCTACAGACCTCCATCACAGCTCGGTCGTATCAGCGGCATTTAGTAGATGTGTTGAGCCGCAACAGAGTTCCTCAACACCACCTCTGGTGCCCCGCATGGTGGTCCTTTAGGTCAGCGGTAGCTGGTGGTTCAGTTATCTGAGAATAGGTGACTCTCAGCCGGGGACAGAGCACCGCGAGTTGCTGGTCATTTCGGCGGAGATTACGGATAAGTAAGTAATGAAACTACTAGTTAAGAAAAGAATTAGTGTTAGTCCCTGTCGCTGCCATGTTGTTTGTGTATCTCTATGACAAACGCGCGGGGCGAGGGCTGAGCCCGTTCGGAGCTACGGGAGCCCAGAGGGGAGCGTCGACGGATGTTAAGGAGAAAATCGATTTTCATTTAAACAAATCGACGTTAACTACACATTCGAGTTAATCGATAAAATCGATTTATCGCCCAGCCCTACCTTTCAAATAAAGAAATAAAAAAAATAAATAAAAAAACATGTTCCTGCTCAACAGTTACACTTGTTAGTGTAACTGAGTTGCACTCATTGATTGTTCATGTATAGTCCAAGTCTGTATTGTTGTCTTTAGTTGTCCGTATCTGTCTAGCCCGTGCTAATGTCCTGTTCAAATGGTTCTGTCTTCATGTGCTGTAACTATGTTCAATGTTCTATGTTTCTGCAGAACAGGAACCTGCTGGAAACCAGTTTTTAAACTGAGTCAGGCCCGTTTATATTGTAACTTAATGTTATTTTGAACTTTCCTGTATACTAAATAAAATTAAATGAAATTGCACCATCTGCTGAAGCGGAGGCAGCTGCTGACGTCATTCACACCACTGTCACCCTGTCAATGCCTTCATGGCTATCACTGGGGATATTAATCATGTTTCACTGGACAAATCACTCCCGGACTTTCAACAATATATTACGTGCCCCACTAGAGACAATACAACTCCGGACCTCCTGTACGCAAATGCAAAGGATGCATACAGTGCCACTGCCATCCCCACCCCACCCCACGGCAAATCGGATCACAACCTTGTCATGCTGTCTCCTAACTATGTTCCTATTGTCCAACGGCAGCCTGTCCACACAAGGACTGTGAGGAGGTGGACTCAGGAGGCTGAGGAGGCCAACCCCAGTCTCACCGCAGTTTGTGTAAATGTCACGTTATTTTTAATCTATTGATACGTGTTCACGGGGACGTTTTTCTTGTTTTTGACGTGGTGGCAGCACGAAATACCCTACGGGGGAAAGGATGCCTCATACACGCCGGGAGACGGCTGCGGGGGACGTGCGACAATAACGGGACGGTTGTGATTAGGAAGACTACGGGAGACAAAACGCCACACGCGGGACGCGATCCCCGCTCGCCCGGGTGAAAGTTCTGTGTTGTTGGACCCATCCACCCCCCCGACCAGCCTCCCTACGTGGATTTTCGGCTCTTCATACTACTCCCTACCATTTTTGTGCTGTGACCACGAAATATGCTTCCCATTGAAATACATTACTTCACATTTTCGTGCTGGCCACCACGTAAAAAACGAGAAAAACGTCCCCGTGAACACGTATCAATAGATTAAAAATAACGTGACATTTACACAAACTGCCGTGAGACCGGGCTGAGGAGGGACTGCAGGACAGCTTTGAGTCTACAGACTGGGACGTGCTCTGTGAGCCACACGGGGAGGACATCAATAACATGACAGACTGCATCACATATAACATCAAATTCTGTGAGATCATCACCATGCCCTCCCAGACTGCACTCTGCTTTGCATCTAACCCACCTACGTAACCGGCAATTTCCACAGGATGCAGAACGTCTGCGGACCGGCTGCGTGCTCCGCCGTCCGTCAATACCCACCAGGTCTGGATTTGTTGCGGCGCGGCTGCGGCCATGACTGACAGCTGTAGTCACGAGGACCCACGAGATCTCACGAATTCACGTAGAACAGAACCACAAAACCACCACCAGTTAGTTTCCATCCAGAGGAGTAGAGGGGAAACTACTCTGAGCTGTGTTTTCAAGGTGTAGTGCAGGGAAATATGATCCGCCGTGAGCACGCTGGATTTTACTTTGAAAATTAACCAAATTTTTTATTTTGTTTCTGTGCTCGACTTCCTGTCCTCCACTATCTGCCGTGTGCTGAATTGCTGCGGAGCTCTCCGGCGTCCGGCAACAACAATTATCAGCTCCATTAGTCCAACGGATAGTTTGTGTTAAGCACACTTAGTCATGAGAACACAAACAAATTAAACATAAAACATGGACGAAAACTATTAAAAATAACACACATAGGATGCCGAGTTTTTCCTTATGCTGGTCGCCGCGTGCGCATGCGCCCTCTCAGCCAACAACATAAGCTCTGGTATCTGCTCCGGAGGGCTGGGACCGCCGGAGCAGATACGGAGTCGGGACGCAGACGTTCTGCAGTCAGTGGAAATACACACACTGACTTTAATGGAAACCTAATGACTCCGCCGACGTTCCGGAGACGTTCCGGAGACGTTCCGGAGACGTTCCGCATCCAGTGGAAATTGCCGGTAACTTATCTGCATCAGAAGCTTTGGCTTTAAAAACTCACAAAACTAAAAACTAAAAACTATACCCAAGGCCCAAACAAAAGAATCGCTGAATGCAAAATATGTGGTATTAAGATAAAGGATTCTGGCTCAACCACATGTCATTTTATCCGGCACATGAAAACACACCCTGATAGGTTAGCAGACATGTTTAGCTCAGCATTGGTTAGCTAACGTTAGCCTGCTTCTTGCTTTAGCTACGGGAGATGAATGAGCGTAGTAGGTTTACATGATTATTTCCTGTACGTACCGCTGGCTGCCACCACCATAATGTTATATGTTGGACTCTAGCTCAAACAGCATGTCTGTTCTGACCCATGAAGTCATGCATCGCACTCTGACTCCCTCTCTTCCTCCCACGCTCTCTCAGACCCCCCCATGTGTCTGCCTCTTTTCTTTCATGTCTGCTGCTGTGACCGCTCTGCAAATGTCAGCACGCATACACACAGACACACACACACACACACACACACACACACACACACACACACACACACACACACACACACACACACACACAGATACACACACACACACACACTGTAACACTCGTCACACACACACACACACACACACACACAGTAACACTGTAACACTCATCACACACACACATGCACACACACACACAGAGACACACACACTCGTCACACACATACACACACACACACGCAGTAGCACTCGTCTCACACACACACACACACACACACACACACACGCAGTAGCACTCGTCACACACACTCACACACACACACACACACACACGCAGTAGCACTCGTCACACACACTCACACACACACACACATACACACACACACACACACACACACACACACACACAGATACACACACACACACACACACTGTAACACTCGTCACACACACACACACACACACACACACACAGTAACACTGTAACACTCATCACACACACACATGCACACACACACAGAGACACACACACTCGTCACACACATACACACATACACACACACACACACGCAGTAGCACTCGTCTCACACACACACACACACACACACACACACACACACACACACACACACACACACACACACACACGCAGTAGCACTCGTCACACACACTCACACACACACACACACACACACACACACACACATACACACACGCAGTAGCACACACACACAGAGAGACACACACACACTCGTCACACACACACACACACACACACACACACACACACACACACACACACACACACACACACACACACACACTGTAACACTCGTCACACACAGGATGAATCCGAATGTTTCTCGGCGCAGCAGGACGGACGTGATGATGATGATGATGATGATGATGAGGATGAGAGGAGGCTGAGAAGTGGCGATGAAGAGTGCTCCAAATGCTCTCCAGGGACACCGTCCACAAAGCGTCCTCGAGCAAGGCACTTAAATTAATGAAGCATTTCACCGTCATTGTATGTAGCTTGTAGATTTCGTTCTACATTTGTGTATACGGCCTTCTCATTCCTCTAATTATATCTTTCAGTGTGTGTTCTGGTATTTTACTATGTTATTTTTTATCTATCTATCTATCTATCTATCTATCTATCTATCTATCTATCTATCTATCTATCTATCTATCTATCTATCTATCTATCTATCTATCTATCTATCTATCTATCTATCTATCTATCCATCCATCCATCCATCCATCTATCTATCTATCTATCTATCTATCTATCTATCTATCTATGTTGAAGTGAAGATGGCAGCGCGAGCGATGCAGGTTGCAGGGTGTTACCGTGGAGATGGAAACAGCTGGAGGCAGATGGAATAATAGACGTGACACGCGAAGCAGCGGAGGGATTAGGCTCTGAAGACGTCGCTGTAAACAGAATTAGTCAAACGCCAAACCAGATCTTTATTGATCCGTCTGTCTGAGACACACACACAGCCCGGCAGGGTTTCCCCTCCACCTCTTTTCATTTCCACTTTCATCCGAAATCACTCAGGAAACAGACAAAAGCCGAGACAGGTGGAGGAGCATTTCTTCTACGAGGATTTCGAGGGTTTTTGGACCCATTTGTCGAACAAAACTCAATCAATTCAAACATGCCAGCCAGCTTGTTTCCTATTTCCTGCCATTTTAAATCGATATTGAAGTGAGGAATGAAGATAATCCTGACTAGCAGCTGGAGAAGTGTTCCTCTCCCCTCTCTGTGATGGATGTCAACACACAGTTTGTGTCCTCCGTCTACATAACGAGTCACAGATTAACCTTTCTTCTTCCTCTTCCTCTCCGGCACTGTTAGGACTAAAATTCATGTGCGCTTATGTGAAATGTCAAAATATGAATAGGGCTGAGTATCGTTGAAAAATGTTCAATACCGGTACAGATACCGATACCAGTGTTTCTTCCATGTTGATTTGACCGTGGCGGCCCCCCCACGGCAACATTTCTGCCCCCCACGGTATCAGAAATAGGGCCGCATTGTTAGAGTGCATGTCGGAGAATAGTGCGGACACGCGAGGATAACTAGCCAGTTGAGATCGTGTGTGTACGTCCTTGAGAACTGTAAGTCGTATAACTTATGTTGTCAGATCATTTCTGATTCATGATTTTCCTTGTCTGTATTATTCACCTGCTAGCTAAATTGCACGTGGCTGTTGATTTGATATAATAACGATTGCTGAACGGCCTTGCTCACGTCTGTATTTTAGGTGCATTATTTACATGCTGAAGTAGTTTCACTGCACTAAGATCATGTAATTAATAGTGGGTTTACTGTGATTTGCTGCAGAATGCTTAGCCTATATGTCAAGATAAAAGTTGGCCTATATAGTAACTCAAAAAATACAGAAAATATGCCTCATTGTGTGTGTGAATAGAGGTGAATACATATATTAGTTTGTGTTGCAGCGAAGTGTCAGTTCCGTTTTATGGTGGGGCGAGGGGGGTGTGGACCTGCCCCCACTGCTAAAAAAAATTCCTAAAGGAAACACTATTTCCTCTGTGTTGATTTTGTAGTGGCGGCCCGCCATGGCAAAAATTTCTGCCGCCACGGTATCAGAAATAGGACAGACGCACAATGTTGCCTTGGTTGCCTTTTAAATGATCTGAAATGAACCGTTGGCTGCTGCTCACATTGCAATTTAACAAGTACAACTGTTCAGAGGTTACTGGACCCGTCCACTTTAACAACAAGTAGAACTATTCAGAGGTTATTGGACCCGTCCAGTTTAACAACAAGTAGAACTATTCAGAGGTTATTGGACCCGTCCAGTTTAACAACAAGTAGAACTATTCAGAGGTTATTGGACCCGTCCAGTTTAACAACAAGTAGAACTATTCAGAGGTTATTGGACCCGTCCAGTTTAACAACAAGTAGAACTATTCAGAGGTTATTGGACCCGTCCAGTTTAACAACAAGTAGAACTATTCAGAGGTTATTGGACCCGTCCAGTTTAACAAGTAGAACTATTCAGAGGTTATTGGACCCGTCCACTTTAACAACAAGTAGAACTATTCAGAGGTTACTGGACCCGTCCAGTTTAACAACAAGTAGAACTATTCAGAGGTATTGACCCGTCCAGTTTAACAAGTAGAACTATTCAGAGGTTATTGGACCCGTCCACTTTAACAACAAGTAGAACTATTCAGAGGTTACTGGACCCGTCCAGTTTAACAACAAGTAGAACTATTCAGAGGTTATTGGACCCGTCCAGTTTAACAAGTAGAACTATTCAGAGGTTATTGGACCCGTCCACTTTAACAACTAGTAGAACTATTCAAAGGTTATTGGACCCGTCCACTTTAACAACTACTAGAACTATTCAGAGGTTATTGGACCCGTCCACTTTAACAAGTAGAACTATTCAGAGGTTATTGGACCCGTCCACTTTAACAAGTAGAACTATTCAGAGGTTATTGGACCCGTCCAGTTTAACAACAAGGAGAACTATTCAGAGGTCATTGGATCCGTCCAGTTTAACAACAAGTAGAACTATTCAGAGGTTATTGGATCCGTCCAGTTTAACAACTAGTAGAACTATTCAGAGGTTATTGGACCCGTCCAGTTTAACAAGTAGAACTATTCAGAGGTTATTGGACCCGTCCAGTTTAACAACAAGTAGAACTATTCAGAGGTTACTGGACCCGTCCAGTTTAACAACAAGTAGAACTATTCAGAGGTTATTTGACCCGTCCAGTTTAACAACAAGTAGAACTATTCAGAGGTTATTGGACCCGTCCAGTTTAACAACTAGTAGAACTATTCAGAGGTTACTGGACCCGTCCACTTTAACAACAAGTAGAACTATTCAGAGGTTACTGGACCCGTCCAGTTTAACAACAAGTAGAACTACCTTCCCTACGTTCTTGCTCCTTTCTTCTTTCCTTCCCTACCTTCTTCCCTACGTACAGTACTTCCTTTCTTCCCTCCTTACATACTTACTTAAAAACATACATAAAATCTCAGAGTGTCTTTGGCGTATATATCACGTATACGTACATGTGTTTACTGCTCCAGTTAATATCACGATGACGATAAAAGAAACCCAACGTATTGTGCAGCCGTACTACAGACACATGATCAGATTGTGGTCATGTGAGCGCTTTGTCTCTTTCAGCTCCCTCGTATGTCGAACCGTGCCTCTTCAACACATAAAGAGAGTGAGAGTGAGCAGCGAGGTTTCTCTCACACATATAATAACACGTTAGCGAGTCTATGAAAGCAGCGTAAAGGTCAGGCCTTCTTGTACACCCCCGACATTCCTCTCAGCGTGGATCTTGATTCAGTGATTGGAGAACAAGGTGAACAGGAGCGTTTAAATCTATCTGTCTATATTTATATATATATTATTTCCTCCACAGCGCTGCGGAGGAAGGTCTGGCTAGTCCACACAGCATTCCTGGACGGGAGAAAAAGGGGCTCTGGTTTATTGGCATTTCTTTAAATCAATCACAATCTCCTGCAGAGATCTGAGGAGCAGTTAACCATAGTCCTCATAAATCCACCAGAGGTTAGAACGCCAACACAAAGACAGAGGAAGAGGGGAGGAGGAAGAAAAAGAGGGACATCCATGGGAATCTCGAGGCCACATCGGAGCAATGAGATAGACTAGGACGAGGTTATTCAAAACTAGGGATGCACCAAATCCAGGATTCAGCTTCTGATTGGGCTGAATATTGGGCTTCTTGACGGGGTTGTGGTTTCTGCAGAACCTTAGAATTTTTTCCCAGCGAACCGAATCCTACGCTGCACTACGCAGGTCGCCGTAATGACGGCACCGTTGATTACAGGAAGGTGTTTACGTAGGTGGAGCGTTCAATGCAGCAGGCTGTGAGAAAGTGGAAATGCAGACTGAACAGACAGCAGCCAAAATGCAGCAACTTCAGGTACGGCAAAGGAAGGACAGTCACTGTTTACTTCATTAATGAGTTTACTGTGTTCATGGACTGAGGATGGGACGAGGATTCAGCAGAATCTCAACCAGGGGATTCAGTATTCAGCCGAACCCCAAAAATCTGGATTTGGTGCATCCCTAATCAAAACGTGACCAGGATACTGCATGTAAGCAAAAGGAGAAAGATAAATACAGCAGAAAGCTGGAAGGCGGTTTTGAACGCTGAACTGCATGCATCTCCCCGAGACCGTGTGTTTAAATAAAGCTGCCTTGACTCGAAAGCCATCCGAGTCTGTCGTCTGTGAAGTCTCATCTCTCCCGAAGCCGGTAACACTCACCGAGGCTTTGCGGAGGCGGTCCGTCTTGCCGAAGAAGTAGGCATCCTCGAAGGACGAGGTGCTCCCCCGCAGCTTCTCCGACAGGTTCCTGTAGAGCCGTTTGGCGGCATTCGGGGAGGCCGGCCCGCCGGGGCACTTCCTGCTCTGAGACAACTGCAGGTTCTGCATCTGCTGAGTCATGACTCCCTGGAGGCGTCTGCAGGGAAAGATGGAGAGAAACACAGTCAGCTGTCTGAAGGAGGGAGCTGCTAGTGAAAGATAAGAGAGAAGAGCAGATAAAACTTTATTGTCTGTTCACACAGAAGAGCTTCTTGCATCGTCGGCTCTAACAATCAACAGACATTGCACACAGTGCTTTAAAGTGGCCATATTCTGCTCATTTTCAGGTTCATAATTGTATTTTGAGGTTGTACCAGAATAGGTTAACATGGTTTAATTTTCAAAAAAACACCATATTTTTGTTGTACTGCTCATTGCTGCAGCTCCTCTTTTCACCCTGGGTTCAGGTCTCTGTTTTAGCTACAGAGTGAGACCTCTCACTGCTGTAACATCTTTGTTGGCAGTCACACATGCTCAGTAGCTAGGTAAGATCACATGCTCAGTAGCTAGGTAAGATCACATGCTCAGTAGCTAGGTAAGATCACATGCTCAGTAGCTAGGTAAGATCACATGCTCAGTAGCTAGGTAAGACCACATGCTCAGTAGCTAGGTAAGATCACATGCTCAGTAGCTAGGTAAGGACTACATGAGCTAGCTAGCTGTTTCTCCAACTTCAGTCAGTGCGCACTTCCAACTTTGTGTGGAATACCTGCAGAACAGGGACATGGAAGTAGTTCTATACAATTTATTTTGGAGATTAAGGTGAATTTGTGTGTGTTGTGGCAGTGTTTTACCATTGAGAACGAGCTAGCATGCTAACGTTTAGCCCCCTAGGCCCCTCGTCTCAGCTAGTGACGTAGAAAGCCGTGCAGATTTTGACCAGCTCACCCAGAGACTGAAGGCAGGACACATTCAGAAACCGTATCTCACTCTAAACAGCCTGGATGGTTTTTATCAAAGTTTGTATGCGTGTGGAAGCACCAGAGACACAAAATAACTCCCCAAATCCCACAAAAAGTGATTTTTTTCCTAATATGGGCACTTTAAAGCTCCAGTGTGTAACGTGTTTAGTTGTTAA
>NC_050194.1:5280441-5282941 GCF_008315115.2 Sander lucioperca | reverse complement strand
ATCAAAAGTTCATCTCAAGAACAAAGCTAAATCTCCAGCGGGAAAGTCCCTCCAGGTTACCATGGAGGCAACGACTACATCAACAGATGCAAGGCGAGAGTTTGGGGGAGATGTTGTTGCAGCGTGTGCTGAAGCTGACGTACCGCTAGAGAACATGAAGAGGATACGTCCGTTTCCTGTTAAACGTTGCAAGCACAAGTCTTTGACCAGCACACGCAGGAAGGGCTGCGAGAGATCCGTGGAAAGAAAATCTTGGTTGTTGTCGACTAAACCTCTGCCGACTGAGATCTCAGTGTCCTCAACGTCGTTATAGGGGAGCATCCAGACCTTTTATTTAGGTCATTTTGAATGTGCTTTGCTGAATATATTAACAGTTTAAATAAAAAAGCTGAATTGTGAGTTTGTGTCACTGACTTTTTAAAGGTCAATACTGCTGAGAAGTGAAAAGAAATCAAGCAAATCCAAAAGGGCTAAAAATAAATCCGAAAACACGGAATTTGAAAAAAAATAAAACGGATTTCATAGGGCCCTATGTAACCTCTGGTGGATTTGTG
The DNA here is from genome assembly GCF_008315115.2 of Sander lucioperca. Taxonomy (NCBI): domain Eukaryota; kingdom Metazoa; phylum Chordata; class Actinopteri; order Perciformes; family Percidae; genus Sander; species Sander lucioperca. The sequence goes on along the minus strand of NC_050194.1, from coordinate 5,282,387 downwards.
AGGACTATGGTTAACTGCTCCTCAGATCTCTGCAGGGTAAATCCAGACAGCTAGCTAGACTATCTGTCCAATCTGAGTTTTCTGTTGCACGACTAAGGCCTCATGCACACTGGCTGCGTGGCGTGAGCGTGTCAGCTGCCTGCGTGACACGCACGTAGGCAGGTAGGTACTGCATTGAACACTCCACCTACGTAAACACCTTCCCGTAATCAACGGCGCCGTCATTACGGCGACCAGCGTAGCGCGCGGAGTGCGAGAGTAGGGTTCGGTTCAGTGAGAAAAAATTCTAAGGTTCTGTAGAAACCCAACCCTGTCAAAAAGCCCAATATTCAGCCCAATCAGAAGCCAAATCCTGGATTCAGTGCATCTCTGATTAAAGTTGAGTTCTCTGTTTTCCTGCTCAGCTTTTGTACCGATTTGTGAACCGTTACATGAGTTTGGTACCCAATGGGACCTTTTTTTCCCAGCTTTTTGTTGCTTTTAAAGATTTAAAGCCCTGCACACATGAGTTCAGCTGACGGTAAAATGGACTTTGACAGTAAAGAGCAGGTGTCACATCCTGAGTCTCAACATCTTTTCTCAACATATTCTAGACACTGATAAAAAAAGAAGAAGCTGCTATCTGTGCTCTCTTCAAAGCCACCAGACTCCTTCGACAGAAACAGTCATTTTATTTGGCAGAACACAGAGCTGCTGCTCTACTGCTGCCTCCATCGCTCAGTTATTCTGGTAGTTTAGGCTTCAGGACAACATGGTTATTTTACACAATCACTGCTCTTCCATGGACCCTAATAATCAGAGTAAACACTTGTTTAACATGGCAGAAAACAAGCGCCAGATGACCACATGATATACTAAATCTATCTACCACAATCACTCACTAAAAGCACCCAACTATGGATTCATCCACCGCTGAAAACAGGCTTCAACAAACGCTCCACTTCCTCCTGTTTGTTTGATAAAAAGCCACAGCGAGCTGCTGTTTTAATTCAGCCAATCCTGTGTGTTATTAAACTGCAGGTAACCATGGCAACAGCACTTTCAAATAACGGACTCTACCTGCGTTACATAATGCATTATTCCTCTGCTTCCTCAAGTGTTTTCACCCCCCACAGTTATGGCTTTTTCTTTTCTTTTTTTTCCCCTGTCACTTTTGTGGATGCCTCTAAACACTACAATACCCATGAGCCTCAGCGTGCTGTTGCTATGGCAAAGAAGCTGTTCAGAAGGGTGATTCGGAGCTGCGGCTTCATCTGAAGAACACAGGAAACGGGATGCGATGCGACGGCTGAATGTAAACCGATTTCAAACAGACGCACATTCGCTCGGGTTTCTGCAAAGCTCTGGGATTGATCTATAGAAATGCTTGCAAAAACTGTGGTTTCATCGTGGCTTCATCGCGGGGTTTGCAGCTTTTCGATGATGTTCACGTCGCGTAATTACATCACTTCATAATGTTCCCATGGCAACAGGGGAAAATGGCTGCTCTTGTGTGAAGTAAACGCAACATTTTTCAACTTTCTGCTAAGATATATGTGACTTTTTTGCAACGTAAATGCAGGGATTATGAAATCATGCAAGCCCCGCATATTTTGCGCGGAAATCGGCAACTTATGCGGCGAAAGTGCCCCCCTCCTGCATAAATATGCAAACTTTGGCTGATTATGCATTGAATTATGAGATCACATAATCACGTTTTTCTGGAGGGACTGATTAACACAAAACACCGACCCCATGAAAACTCTGCAAAGCTGCACAAACTACATGAAGAACAATCCCTAAACTATTATGTCCTGCAGGAATAAATCCATTAGAAAGCTCGGATACTAAACCGTACGGTTGGGGAGAATTTAACAAGTACAATTTAAGAAATATATGTGTATTAACAGTTGGTAAATTGTTGTCAAATTAATATGTTTATGCCCCCGCATAAATATGCAGACTTT
>NC_050194.1:5270441-5272941 GCF_008315115.2 Sander lucioperca | reverse complement strand
AGAGACGCACACACATACACAGACACACACAGACACACACACACACACACACACACACACACACACACACACACACACACACACAGAGACGCACACACATACACAGACACACACAGAGACACACACACACACACACACACACACACAGAGACACACACACACACACACATTGAATTGAATATAAAAGGCAGCACTAAAAGAAGAATGACCGTTACATTTTAAAGTGCAGTTTTCTGCTGAGATTTTACTTTCAAGTAACCACAAAAAAATCTCTGAGAGTCTTTCACGACGTGTTTATTGCGCCAATTATTTATTGAGATGCCGATAAAAATCCTCGTTATTGTTCAGCCTTGGTCCAGATGTTGCAGAACACAAAGGCTGCTGATATCTCCACAGACAGGATATATAATGGACCAGCAGGTCCCGTGTCTCTGGACGGAGACCAGTGAAGTCTCTTTCCCGGTGATGTCTGAGCGTTACTGAGCAGCCTCCAACTGAGCTTGAAGACGTAGATGTGACGTGAGCAACCTGTCTGAAAGTTGGAAGTCTTCTGGTAGCTGTGCCAAGAGAAATCTCAATCATTCCCAATCTAGCAGAGACGGAGAGCGTAGGTATATGTAAGGAGATAACATAGACACAGGCTAATTATTGATCACTAAAATGATAGTTAACATTAGTAATTAAACTTAAACAGCTAATGGAAGTCCAAACTGCCTGAGAGCTTCTCCTGTACTATACGGTAATTCCTCTACTATGAGACAGTAAGTCTCGTGGTTATGACCCAATCGTTAGCCTATTTTTATAAAAACGTCTGCTACGGAGCCATAACGTGAGGTACAAGGTAATGGAGCCTTTTATACATTGTCGTGTTTCTTTAGAAATAAACAACGGACAAATAGAGTCTTTAAACTCTTCAGATGTAAAGTTATTCTCTGTCAAAGTGACGTCAGAATGAATGGCAGTCAATGGGATGCTAACGGGAGGTGATGGCTTGGTAGCAGCAAAATGGCGCCATAGGAGCTACGCTGTCCGAGGAGAAGCTTACTTACTTGGTCAATTTGGGGAATATTAAGTTCCTCTGACCGTAGTTCCTGTAACTCTTTCAGCTCCTACTTCAGGGCAGGGTCTCTTCCCTTTTCCCCTTTTCCCCATAGTGGTGGTTAAATGCAGTAATGGAGATAGTGTGGGTGCTTGGGTGTGGCTGCCCCAGGGCCCCGTGCCAATTAGGGGCCCCTCAAACGCCGCCGATCTTGCGTCACTTGACGAGAACGGGGCCCTCGCCAAGTGACACGTTGCAGATTATCAGATGAAAGAAGCTAATTACTGCATATGATCTCATGTTGATATAATCCAGCTCTTCTTATCAAACATATATATAATAGAGCCATGCAGTTATATAGTCTGGCACTGATTGAGAGCTCTTGGCCTGTTCAGCACCATCGCTGTCCACCAGCTGTCTCTGTCCACCAGCTGTCTCTGTCCATCAGCTGTCTCTGTCCATCAGCTGTCTCTGTCCGTCAGCTGTCTCTGTCCGTCAGCTGTCTCTGTCCACCAGCTGTCTCTGTCCATCAGCTGTCTCTGTCCGTCAGCTGTCTCTGTCCACCAGCTGTCTCTGTCCGTCAGCTGTCTCTGTCCGTCAGCTGTCTCTGTCCGTCAGCTGTCTCTGTCCGTCAGCTGTCTCTGTCCGTGGTGCTGAAACATTTCTACTTTGTTCGTCAGTACAAACTTGTCAAAAAAATGTGTCTTTTCTTTGTATTTTATTTGACATATAGGCTGACTTGGCTCAACAAGTGATACATTATAACCTGCATTCAGATATTTTACCGTTTTTATTTAACGGTTTTAATTTTAAAATGACTTGGTAGCAGAGGGCCCCATGATGAAGCTCCGCCCCCACTGTACTGAGAGTCTAGCTCCGCCCCCACTGTACTGAGAGTCTAGCTCCGCCCCTGGTTAGATGGCTGTGATTATAATAACTAAAGGTCAGTTCCTATGGCCACTTGGCCAGTGTGAATGCAAATGGTGAAACCGGTTTTGGGGGAGAGTAGTCAGTAGAAGTGGACTGTTCCTAGAACTACGGTCCTGGAACTACTTGGTCAGAAAGAGGCTAATCTCTCTTAAACATTTCCTCGGCTCCTCTCTCCTCCCATGATCTCCTGGCGTCTCTCCCGGGCCTCCACGGTGGAAGGGACTAAAATGCGAGGAAGGAAGGCAAGTGGAGGACCCGAGGAGGCAATTTAAGCGACGTGAGAGGCACGGACAGATTCCCTCCCTGCAGGACAGAGATGGAACATTTCAGACGGTTTCCGTGTGAAACAGCCGAGGGAGAAGAAACAACGGCAATAAACCCCCCCGCTGTTTTAACATCACAAACGACTCCAAACAGTCAAAGTAGTAGCATCTCGCCGGGAGACGCCTGCTGCTCATTGGCTCAGCGCTGTTTCCATGGTTGCCATGGTTCCCATTGAAGAGCAACAGGTGGAGCAGAGAGGAAGACTAT
>NC_050194.1:5240441-5245441 GCF_008315115.2 Sander lucioperca | reverse complement strand
TAAGAAAGGAGACAACGGCATTCTCAGGATTTAGGGGGAAATGAACAACCTAAACCCCTCTCATTCCCCCTGCTCTGGCGTTTCTCCCTCTCATTCCCCCTGCTCTGGCGTTTCTCCCTCTCATTCCCCCTGCTCTGGCGTTTCCCCCTCTCATTCCCCCTGCTCTGGCATTTCCCCCTCTCATTCCCCCTGCTCTGGCGTTTCCCCCTCTCATTCCCTCTGCTCTGGCGTTTCTCCCTCTCATTCCCACTGCTCTGGCATTTCCCCCTCTCATTCCCCCTGCTCTGGCGTTTCCCCCTCTCATTCCCCCTGCTCTGGCGTTTCCCCCTCTCATTCCCTCTGCTCTGGCGTTTCTCCCTCTCATTCCCCATGCTCTGGCATTTCCCCCTCTCATTCCCCCTGCTCTGGCATTTCCCCCTCTCATTCCCCCTGCTCTGGCGTTTCCCCCTCTCATTCCCACTGCTCTGGCATTTCCCACTCTCATTCCCCGTGCTCTGACATTTCCCCCTCTCATTCCCTCTGCTCTGGCATTTCCCCCTCTCATTCCCTCTGCTCTGGCATTTCCCCCTCTCATTCCCTCTGCTCTGGCATTTCCCCCTCTCATTCCCCCTGCTCTGGTCCCCCTGCTCTGGTGTTCCCCCCTCTCATTCCCCCTGCTCTGGTGTTCCCCCTTCTCATTCCCCCTGCTCTGGTGTTTCCCCCTCTCATTCCCCCTGCTCTGGTGTTTCCCCCTCTCATTCCCCCTGCTCTGGCGTTTCCCTCTCTCATTCCCCCTGCTCTGGCGTTTCCCCCCTCTCATTCCCCCTGCTCTGGTCCCCCTGCTCTGGAGTTTCCCCCTCTCATTCCCTCTGCTCTGGCCTTGCCTCTCATTCCCCCTGCTCTGACATTTCCCCCTCTCATTCCCCCTGCTCTGCTGTTTCCCCCTCTCATTCCCCCTGCTCTGGTGTTTCCCCCTCTCATTCCCCCTGCTCTGGCGTTTCCCCCTCTCATTCCCCCTGCTCTGGCGTTTCTCCCTCTCATTCCCACTGCTCTGGCATTTCCCCCTCTCATTCCCCCTGCTCTGGTGTTCCCCCCTCTCATTCCCCCTGCTCTGGCATTTCCCCGCTCTCATTCCCCCTGCTCTGGCGTTTCCCCGCTCTCATTCCCCCTGCTCTGTTGGTTGTGTCAAATCTGCAAAAATTAACGTAATTACAGTTTGAAAAACTGTTTCCTGTCTTTTTGGTTTGGCGCACAACTATGATACTGTGAACCTTCATTTATATGCGAGGGGCTCTTATAACACTGCACTATATTTCTTGTCTTGTCTATGCACCACCTGTCTATACTTTGTATATCACATTGCACTTTTCTGCTCTTTTGCAAACTGCATTTCGTTATCTTTGTACTTGTACTCTGCACAATGACAATGAAGTAGAATCTAATCTACTACGTTGGTGTTGATGCAGGGGAGCTGAAGCAGAGTCTCAGGAGGATTCAGCAGCTTTATAAAGGGACACCGTGGGGCATAAATAATGCACCGGGCTGGACTGCTGCTGTCCACCACCTGCTGGGCCCTCTACACACCCTGCAGAGTCAGACTCAACTCTACTTTCTGGAAATACGGGGTTTTCTTTCTGACCCTTTTCTGGTGCTTTTCGGACCCTTTAATGGCGCATTTCTGATGCTTTTCTGGTGCTTTTTTGGTGCTTTTCGGACCCTTTTCTGGCGCTTTTTTGGTGCTTTTCGGACCCTTTCCTGGCGCTTTTCTGGCGCTTTTCTGGCGCATTTCTGATGCTTTTATGACCCTTTTCTGACCCTTTTCTGGCGCTTTTCTGGTGCATTTCTGATGCTTTTATGACCCTTTTCTGGCGCATTTCTGATGCTTTTATGACCCTTTTCCGGTGCTTTTCTGGCACTTTTCGGACCCTTTTCTGGCGCTTTTCGGACCCTTTAATGGCGCATTTCTGATGCTTTCCTGACCCTTTAGTGGTGCTTTTCTGGCACTTTTCGGACCCTTTTCTGGCACTTTTCGGACCCTTCAATGGTGCATTTCTGATGCTTTTCTGGCGCTTTTCTGGTGCTTTTTGGATGTATTTTGGATGTATTTTGGACGCTTTTTAGCGCTTTTATTCTGGTGCTTTTCCGACACTTTTTTTCTGGTGTTTTAAAACTCAAACTCTCTGTCCTGCAGACAAAACTTTCCACACAAACAGAAGGCAGCTCTGGCTGTGTTTTACGACGGCGGGAGGATTTTCCATCGCCGGCCGCAGCACCGGGACGAAGACGGCGAGATGTTTGTGTCTCTGAGCCGTCAGCTGACTGCCTGCGTTGCCCCGAGAGCCGTTATTTACTGAGACAACGGAGCAGAAAGACACCAGCTGCACCTCAGCTCTCATACTCTGACCTGCTGACAGATTCATGTGTTCATCTCTAACCCTTACTGACTAAAGATTAAAGAAACAGAAACCATGGCAACAAACAGAAACTCTCCATCTGCTGAACATACAGACTCCACTTCATTACAAACACAAATGGTCTCAGAATTTATTTTTAGTTTGACACATTTTTTAGACTTTATTTGGGGCTTTTTCAGACATTTTTTTAGGCTTTATTTGGGGCTTTTTGACACATTTTTTGGGCTTTATTTGGGGCTTTTTCACACATTTTTTTGGCTTTATTTGGGGCTTTTTCAGACATTTTTTAGACTTTATTTGGGGCTTTTTCAGACATTCTTTTGGCTTTATTTGGTGATTTTTTGACAAATCTTTTTAGGCTTTTTCACACATTTTTTAGGCTTTATTCTGGGCTTTTTCACACATTTTTTAGGCTTTATTTGGGGCTTTTTCACACATTTTTTAGGCTTTATTTGGGGCTTTCGAACACATTTGTTAGACTTTATTTGGTGATTTTTTGACAATTTTTTTAGGCTTTATTTGGGCTTTTTGACACATTTTTTGGGCTTTATTTGGGGCTTTTTCACACATTTTTTTGGCTTTATTTGGGGCTTTTTCACACATTTTTTTGGCTTTATTTGGGGCTTTTTCACACATTTTTTAGGCTTTATTTGGGGCTTTTTCACACATTTTTTTGGCTTTTTCACACATTTTTTAGGCTTTATTTAGGGCTTTTTCACACATTTTTTAGGCTTTAATTGGGGCTTTTTCAGAAAACAATTTGGCTTTATTTGGGGCTTTTTCAGAAAAATCTTTGGCTTTATTTGGGGCTTTTTCAGAAAAAAATTTGGCTTTATTTGGGGCTTTTTCAGACATTTTTTAGGCTTTATTTGGTGATTTTTTGACAAATCTTTTTAGGCTTTTTCACACATTTTTTAGACTTTATTTGGGGCTTTTTCACACATTTTTTAGGCTTTATTTGGGGCTTTTTCACACATTTTTTAGGCTTTATTTGGGGCTTTTTCACACATTTTTTAGGCTTTATTTGGGGCTTTTCACACATTTTTTTTGGCTTTTTCACACTTTTTTTTGGCTTGATTTGGGGCTTTTTCACACATTTTTTAGGCTTTATTTGGCAGTTTTGTGATGCTTTTGTAGCATTTCTTTTAGAGCTTTTGTGCACCTTTTGACACTTCCTTGACATCTGAGTCTCAGAGAAAATGAGTTAGTACAATTTACAACAACACAACTTTTCTGACGTTTTTCTGACGCTGTATTTGAAACTTTAGACACTAGTCTCAACACTATTTTTTACGCTGTTTTCTGGAGCTTTATCTGACGGCTTTTTTTAATGTTTATGTCTTTGTAGACAGACTCGACAGTGACAGCCGAGTCTGGGAGAAAAGCTGTTAGAGAGACAAAGAGCGCGAGGAGTAAATACGTGAGGCTCTGCAGAGCCATCAGTCACCTCCGAAATCACTTCTTTTATCACCACACAGGAGGAATTTACTTCAGCAAGGATGACGAACTGCTCCAAAACACCGCTGATCCATTCAGAGGGAACCAATCAAAGTCCCATCAGGTTCAAAGAGAGTCAAACTTTGCAGACACAGAGAGGAAACGCAGACAATTCCTCTCTAGAGAGAGTTCAAAGTAACTGGAAGTGGGAGATACACGTAGCGCAGAAAAGAGTACAATATGTAGTGGATTACAAGTAGAAAGGAGCAACATGGAAATACTGAAGTACAGTACAAGTATGTCAGTTACACTGGAGTAAAATGATCTTTCATTGGAGAAGGAAGGAAGAGGATTCCCTCAAAGTGATCAATGCTACTTCACCGATAGACTATACAGTGAGGAAAATAAGTATTTGAACACCCTGCTATTTTGCAAGTTCTCCCACTTAGAAATCATGGAGGGGTCTGAAATTGTCATCGTAGGTGCATGTCCACTGTGAGAGACATAATCTAAAAAATAAAAATCCAGAAATCACAATGTATGATTTTTTAACTATTTATTTGTATGATACAGCTGCAAATAAGTATTTGAACACCTGAGAAAATCAATGTTAATATTTGGTACAGTAGCCTTTGTTCGCAATTACAGAGGTCAAACGTTTCCTGTAGTTTTTCACCAGGTTAACACACTGCAGGAGGGATTTTGGCCCACTCCTCCACACAGATCTTCTCTAGATCAGTCAGGTTTCTGGGCTGTCGCTGAGAAACACGGAGTTTGAGCTCCCTCCAAAGATTCTCTATTGGGTTCAGGTCTGGAGACTGGCTAGGCCACGCCAGAACCTTGATATGCTTCTTCCAGAGCCACTCCTTGGTTATCCTGGCTGTGTGCTTCGGGTCATTGTCATGTTGGAAGACCCAGCCTCGACCCATCTTCAATGCTCTAACTGAGGGAAGGAGGTTGTTCCCCAAAATCTCGCAATACATGGCCCCGGTCATCCTCTCCTTAATACAGTGCAGTCGCCCTGTCCCATGTGCAGAAAAACACCCCTCAAAGCATGATGCTACCACCCCCATGCTTCACAGTAGGGATGGTGTTCTTGGGATGGTACTCATCATTCTTCTTCCTCCAAACACGGTTAGTGGAATTATGACCAAAAAGTTCTATTTTGGT